>NW_027367484.1:0-57710 GCF_046119375.1 Phyllobates terribilis | reverse complement strand
TAAGAATATTTCTTATTTATTTATGGTCTAACCAATAATGTTTTAGGTATTTTCACTAACAAGAGACCTCCAAATTTTTTTCCATACGATAAGATTGATGAATTTGTTCATTTTCTTATTGCGCATGTATCCGAAAATGAATAGCTTATACAAATTTATGGTCTACCTAATAATATTACTGGTATTTTCCATAAAATAATACTCTAAATGCTTTTCCCCAGTATACACTTTTAAAAAATATATTGTTTTATATTCTCTATACTAAATTTGATTCGATAATTTCATTCATTTTTATTGTGTCTTCCCTCGAATATGAATATTTTTTAATTAATTTATGGCCTAACTAATATTTTATGTATTCTCACTAAAAAAGACATCTAAGTTTTCCAAGTTTATCATCAAAAATGAAAGAATTTGTACTAATTTATACTCTACCTAATAATATTATATTTATTTTTACTTAAATAATACCCTAATTTTTTTTTCCGAGTTGTTGGTTTGAGCTAGAGTGTGTAAGTAGCTAGCTCGAACGTTCCGCTTGTTTTAATGATAACAAACCTAAGTATTTGATGTCTTTTGTGTGTGATAAGTTTTCCATGTATAGCTCGAGGAGTTATAAGAGTAGTTTTGACACAAGCGATTTGCTGAGTCCATGAGGAGACTAACTTAAGGTCTAGCGGGAAAAGCTAAATCTCGCCAAGACAGAATAAGTGTTGAAGAGAAGAAATAGAAGACGGAAGGACTAGCTTTAAGTGAAGGAGGGTCGCTGAAAAGCTAGTGGATCGCGCTTCTAGGTGAAGAGAAAAGATACAAGCAATAGAGTGAAAAGCGAGAGTCTACATGTGGAATCCTGCACTAGCGCATAGAGGATTTTTTCAAGTGAAGGGAAGGCCGGTGAAGCTACAGCTTAGGGAAAATGGAAACAACAGGAGTTTGTTAAAATTTCTACCTTTGGATAGTGGATTAAAGGGGATCGCCAAGCTGGACAAATCAGGAAGCGCTAAGGGTGTGGAGCGGATTGCCAACGTGGATAAAGCTGTTAGAGTCAAGTGAAAAAGCACAAAGCGTGTGAGGCCGTTGATGTTTCCGGAGCGCAAATGATCACACGGATTGCTGAGGTGGACTTCTTCATTGCCGCTTGATAAAAATTTGCTAGCTTTAGGGATTAAATTAGAAATACTATTAAAGTGTGCAATAGGTGTTGTTAGGAACACGAGTTGATTAGCTGATAAGAGAGCTTAGAGAACTTCACTTGCTGAGAGAGAGAGCAAAGCGAATAAAACATAGAGAGCTAGAGAGAAAGCACTCTATGTTGAGATCGCTGTGAAGAGAGCTAGTGTCTACAACACCTTAGAGCTTGATTGAGAGATATTACTTGTATGTGATGAATGCAACTTGTATTGTGAGAGAGAATTACTTTAAACTAGGAATAGCTTAAGTGTGTAATTGCTCTTGATTAATGTAATTTTAGTGGTGAGTTTTATCCCAAGCTTATTAGAAGCTTAGGGTTCTCACCTTGGAAAAATCTTTGCACTGAGCCGAACTTTTTAACTCATATTTCTAAGTTAATTTTTGTAGCTAATCTTCCCTTCCACAACTCTAACTCATTAGCTTACTAGTTATTTGATTTTGACTTGGAGATTATACTAGCTTACTTGTGTTTTCATCATATACATCTTAAAACACTTTAAGCGAGCCAATCATGTCACTCAGTCCTACAATTGGTATGAGAGCATAGGTTTCTAAATTGCATTGAATCTTAATCTCTCTATATTTTGAATCATGGGCAACGATAAAAATGTTTTTAACCTAGGGTTCTCTTTAGCTAAGCCACATATCTTAGCTGAGGGTGAACTAGAATGGTGGTTGACCATGACGGAGAATTACAACCAACAAACTATCAATGTTGGAGGATTATTGAAAAAGGTGAAGACAAGCTTCCTGAAGAAACAGACACTCTCAAATGGGGACCAACTGAATATTCTACCCTTGAGAAGAATGCAAAGATGAAGCAACTCATATTGAATGCTCTCTCTAGAAAAGACATAGATAAAATCATGTCTCTGTCAACCGCAAAGGTCATGTTGGAAGCAACCATAGACATGCACTCCAGTATTGAAGACATGAAAAATAATCAATAGTTCGAGCTCCAAAGGGATTTCCACTCCTTCAAGATGGATGAAAGCGAGTCTATATCAGATTATCACTCCAGATTCCATGTATTATGTGAGAAAATGTCCTCCTCAGGACTTAAGGTAGAACCTTGTCAACTCTCTTTAGCTTTCATTCATGGTGTAAATGTAAAATTTGATACTACTAAAAAGGATTATGCTAATGAACAAAGAGACAAAAGAGCTTCTTGTATTTGTACTTGCTATAAAACTTAGAATATAGGAAAGCGAGGACCAAAAAGAGTCACTAGCATCAAAGGAATCGAAAGGAATGGCTCTCAAGCTCACCCGAGTACTTCAAAAGATGGAAGACAACAATGAAGAAGATCGGGACGTTGCGATGATGACAAAACTCGTCAAGAAGTTCTTTAAGAGACAAGGCGTTTTTCAACGAGATCAATCTAAGCCACGCGACCTCAAAGATGTCATATTATAACCAGTGTTCTAAAAAACGCGCCTAGGGGGACTAGGCGCTATGTGGCACCCTAATGTTGCGATTAATTGCTAGACGTTTTCAGCTAGGCAGTGGGGGAAAAATCGTCCGCCTAGGCCCCACTCAGGCACGTTTTTTAGAACGCTGGATGTAACATGGGATGATGTAGATGAAGATAATCATGAGTTTGAGCTTGATGAGTCTGGCATGGAGCAAGAAGTTAATGTTGAAGTTGAGGAGGATAATGTGAATGAATAGATGGAGAACTAGATGATATTTTTTTATTTTAGTTGAAATCTGCGTTGAAAACTGGAGGGTTTTTGCTTGTTGTGGTCTTGTAGATTTTGTTTATGAAGAATGTTATAAAGCCTATGAATTTTTAATGATTAATTAGCAAATTATATGCTTATACTAAAATTACATACTTAAATTATGAATTACCTTGAAAATTATGAATCAATATATTTCTATTTAGCTTTACATATAAGGAAATTGTATTACAATATAAAAATAAGTGTTATAATATTGATTCGCCTAGGCTCCCGCCTAGGCGCTAGGCCCCCTCACCGCCTAGCACCCACTAACATTTTTTAGAACACTGGCTATAACTGCCAAGGTAATGGACACATGGCCAAATCTTGTACAAGCACTAAGGTGGAACCAAGCGCATCTAAAACACCACCGAGAAAGGCCTTTGTGACTTTATGGGGAGATTCGGACGAAGAGCTAGATTGTGGCAAAGCACAAGAGATATGCTTAGTAGCCACCAAAGTCTTTGAGTCTGACCAATACATCGAAGTAAGTTCTCTTAAAGTTGAACTTCTTCCAAACCCCTATAAGTCTGTTATGACTAAATCTAAGGGCAAGCTCGATCAAGCGAGTCTCGCTGAAGACAAGCTTGACCAGAGCGGGTCATCTAAGACCCAGTTTGTACGTCTTAGGCCCTCAAAAGCCAAGAACGAACAAACTAAAGCACAACGAGGTATACCTTTCAAAGGTGGACCTCACCAAGTGTTTGATCTTAATGATGATATCTATTATAAGCATGTTCCTAGAGTTGTGTTGATGAACGTTCTACCTTCCAGCTTGGTAATAGCCAATGCTAATGTGCCTTCGGAGCCATCACTAAAAGATTGATTCATTTTGCAGGTTGAAATGCAGAGTACGAGCTACAAAGTCAAATCAACAGCTACTCTCATTTCACAATAAAGGAGGAGATTCATCTCCTTCAGGGCTGAAATGATACAAATCAAGCATGCTTCAACCGTCAACAAACATCTCTTTCATTCTTATGTAATAAGAGGTGTACATCTAAGTGAATCAAGAATCGCTTCGTTCAAGCGAGTCTCATCTGTGCGACAGCTATACATATACATCCAAGCGAGACTCAGATATGTTCAAGCGAGTCTTTGAAACTTCAAAGCGAGTCTTTATCTATCTCGTTGAGACATATTCTTGTACTCTCAAAAGAGCAAAACATCAACAACATATCTTTCTAAGATGCTTTGCATGGATATCCTTCTACGTGTTATGCTTCAGACTGATTATCTATCTTTTCTTATTAGTTGAAGCAAGATATGCGATGTAAGTTTCTCCTATAGTCTGACTATGAATTAGCAATATTATTATACATTGGGAACTTTAGTTTGATTGTACTTGTTGCTTGCTTTCTTTTCTTGCATCATATATTTCAAAAGCTAGTCTAGCTAAGGTTGTATATTGCATTAAAGTTATTGCTTATAGTCATAGCCCATTGCATGTTCTTCTTGTTCTACAAATACAAAATGGTGATTGTCTTCTAGCCATATTATAAGCCTATAGAAATGATCTATTACTACGGTGTCCCTTTCCTGACTTAAATGTAACGTTTCCTAAGTCCCTTGATAAACTCTACAAATAGGAAGTATTCATTTTTGTGTCAAAAAAGCCAGCTACCCCTCTATATGCACATACTATATACATATATGTTGAGTGTGAGTGTGTTATGTCCCTTTATGTGAAATGTGCATTCCATGTTATTCTTTCATGCTTAAATGGTTATAATTGGTACACATATCACTTGCTTTACACTCCTAGCATGATCAAGCGCTTCTGTGAGAGTAGCTGAGAAGGCAGTTTGTGGTATTTTTGGGTTAAGCTACTTCAGTGGTTTACACTTCAGTTATTTGCTTAATTGTGAAGTTTGCTTAATGAGGAAGGTTATCTTTGTGGCTCAGTAAAGTAACATCTAAACAAGTAGCTCAGTGATCCATTCAAAATGGATTCAGAAAAGCTACGTGGCTCAGTGATATAGTCTAAATAGATTCAGAAAAGCCACACCTAGACATTACAACGCATTACACTAGCTTGTCCAAAACATCTACTAGACATTACATCGATTATATTTGCAGAGCCACGTGTCATTCAGAAGAGCAGGTCTCAGATAAAGGTTTCTGCATGTAGCCGTTGTAGCGCTTTCAGCGAGACAAAGCAGTCGTTGGAATAGAGCCGTTGTAGAGTTTTGCAGATATTGAGTTGTTGTGAGTATCTAGTCGTTGGCTTACCGGTGAAACTTTCAGAGGAAGATTGAGCTACACTATATATACACGGGTATGCATTTGCTTTAAGATCTTTACCGTGTTTACTCGTTGATCTCCGCTCTATATTCTCCATAAATCCAGCTATTCCCTTGCTCTCACTCGCTCTCTAAAAAAATCTCCTTTACTCCTCAAAAGCCCCAAATTCCTTAACCCTAAAAACACCAGAGCACCTCATAACCAAAAATGGTGACAAAACCCTATCTACATGTAACCAAAGAAGAACTCCTTGAAGAATTAATTGCATCTCGTGGGATAGATCTTGAACAACTTGCACAACAGAGGCTAGACAGACTTGCTGCTCAGAAACCTCCAGCTCTACCTCCGGCAACACCTAAAGCTCCGGTGTCGGCCTCCACATCATCCAAGAAACCCGGCATGCCGCTTAATCCAAAAGTCAGTGTCACTGACCTTGTCGAGGGTCCAGCTGTTGAGACAGGTAAAAAGAATGTTTCTACTAAAGATCCAGTTATCACCGTCGTCGGCAATGTACTTACCGACCCAGCTAACGTCGAAACAGAGTTATTCACGATACCAACTAAGTTAGCATCAGGTGTACACCTCCAGCTAATCTCTCCTACTCCTAATCTTCTTACTTCTTCTTTTGCCGACGAGGAAGATGAGGATTTTGCCCCAGTTCAACATCAGCTATTTAAAGATGCTAAAAGTGCATCTAAAGTTGCGGGCAAATGGAAGTTAATAGAGGAGGAGGATGTGATTTCATAGGATGAAGAAGATGATGAGTTTGTGCCTTCATCAGCAGTGGTTATTAAGAAGGAGAAACTGTCCAGAGCTAAGAAGCAGAAGAAGGTTAGTACAACTGTCAAATCTGAGTTTCCACCGCTTCCTACCGGTATAGAAAAGCGAGATATACTAGCTCCAGTCATCGTCTCGCCAGATACGCTTCATGAGATTGAAGTCGCTTCCAACTCAGACCGCTTCACGTGTCTGCTCAAACTACAGAATTGGGACAAGCTCGAGACAGAGGCTAGTAAAGTTGATTAGAGCTCGTAAGGCAATTTTATGCTCGTTTTAGCATCACCTCCTCGTCTGGTGAACCTACATCAATCAACTTCCAGTGGTTCAACAAAGCCAACGAATGTTCTAAAGTCAAGGACCTAGCCAAGGCCAAAAGGACAAGATCCCGGCTCCAGCGGCTCATTAGTTGGCTTTGGTCGCTTGTACAAGAAGAAGTGGCCAGCAAATTCAAGAGCTATTAAAGAGGCAGTGTTTGAAAAGAATGTGCCTACGGTGTTGAAGACTGATCACCTTTCAGCATCAAAGCGCCTTCTTCATTACTTCATTTTCAAGAATATCACTCCAAGGAATACGAATCTCGATCTCGTAACAATTTATGATTGTTGCATGCTGGTCGAGTGTTTGAGTGGCCAGCTAATTAACATTGCACATATTATGTTCTCGCATATGGTTGTTAGCTGAGCACATTACGGTTCACCTCTCCCATTTCCACATATCATAGCGTGTATGTTGAAGGCTGAAGGTCTCTACAAGCCAGTCATGGATACCAACTTTGATTAAGAGCTAACCATTGAGAAGGTAACCGAGCTAATTTCTAAACCAGCTCCTGCGAAAATCTCTACACCAGCTGCCAGCTCTTCCAGAACACAGTCCAGAGATTTGTGTCTACCAGCGGCCAACGAGTCTAATGAGTCTATAGTATTTTCTATCCAGTCCCGGTGTTCCACCCTCGAGAAGAAGTTAAAATAAGTCACATCCCAACTAGAGATTATGACAACACGACAGGATGAGATGATCTTAATCATGCGCAACTTAGTCTCTCTCACCCGACACCTTGATGCCTAGGGTGTTTAAGCTTGTGTTTTTATGTGCCTTTTGTTCTGATTTTGCTTGCTCAGTCTAACTAGTAATCGTTAGGATTCCAGCTCTTAAAAGGTGCAAGGTAAATGATATAAAGTATGCTCTTTGGTTTCTAGAATCATGTGCTTTATGCTTGGTTACACCTTACTTTTATGTGCTTATTGACTTAATATGCTTGATTACTGAGTTTAGCTTGCTTGCACTTTCCAATTTAGTTCCCGTACATGAATTATACTTGCATTTTTTTATGATGTCAAAAGGGGGGAGTAAACAAGTTCTTACCTTATTCAAATAAGGGGGGAGATATTAGACCGGCTTGGTCTAAGTGGAACAAAGATATACTTGCTAAGTGTTTTACCAAGATATTGAACTTAAGATTAAGCTTCATTGTATATCTATGGCTTAACGGAGTACGCTTTGAAATTTTATGAGCTTAATAATTTAAGGGTTTGTCATCATCAAGAAGGGGGGAATTGTTGGTTTGAGCTAGAGTGTGTAACTAGCTAGCTCTAGCGTTCCGCTTGTTTTGATGATAACAAACCTAAGTATTTGATGTCCTTTGTGTGTGATAAACTTTCCAGGTATAGCTCGAGGAGTTGTAAGATTAGTTTTGACATAGGCAGAATAGCTGAGTCCATTAGAAGACTAGCTTAAGGTCTAGCGGGGAAAGCTAAATCTCGCCAAGACAGAATAAGTTAAAGAGAAGAAATAGAAGATGGAAGGACTAGCTTTATCAAAGGAGAGTAGTTGTAAAGCTAGTGGATCGCGCTTCTAGGTGAAGAGAGAAGATACAAGCAATAGAGTGAAAAAGCAAGAGTCTATGTGTGGAATCCTGCACCAGCGTATAGAGAATTTGGTCAAGTGAAGGGAGTGTCGGTGAAGCTATAACTTAGGGGAAATGGAAACAACAGGAGTTTGTTAGAATTTCTATCTTTGGATAGTGGATTAACGGGGATCGCCAAGCTGGACAAATCAGGAAGCGCTAAGGGTGTGGAGCGGGTTGTCAACGTGGATAAAGTTGTTAGAGTCAAGTGAAGAAGCACAAAGCGTATGAGGCCGTTGATGCATTTCAAGAGTGCAAATGATCACATGGATCGCTGAGGTGGACTTCTTCATTGCCGCTTGATAGAGATTTGCTAGCTTTAAGGATCAAGTTAGAAATACTATATAAGTGTTCAATAGGTGTTGGTGATTTTAGTGTCATCGATATATTTTAGTAGTAATGTGATTTACTAGAGGCCGATGTGATTTCACGTTAGGCTCGGAAACGAGTTCGGGTAGTGCGGAGTGCACGCTTGTTAAGCTAACATGTTATCAACCGTGAATATGGAGCAGGGGTCAAGGGGGCGCTGCCCCCTTGCGGAGTCGAGGGGCGGAGTCGAGAGGTGGAGCCCCTACGACGCCCGTTACTAAATTTTTGGGCCTACTTTATCAAAGAGGGAATGCCAGATTCTTTAATGAATTAATGGTAATTTCCAGAAATTGACATAAATCCAGATTCTGTTATTAACAGAATGGAACCGCCAAACTGCCAAAAACCGCCAGATTCTGCTTCTGATGCTATCTCTACATAAGGTGGATTTGGTCTCAATTACAGATATACAAAAGGATACTTGCTCTCTACTTTCTTGATCTGTATTCATATTGCCTGAACCAGATTGCCTTCTCGGATTATCCCTGCAAGAACTTCGTGTAACCCAGGCAGTAAATTGGGTCAAATTATCTTGTTCGGAAAGTGATCTGACACGATCCGTAGAAGAGGTCCAAGATTATCACCACAAATTTCCAACAATAGGTGTTGTTAGGTACACGAGTTGATGAGATGAGAAGAGAGCTTAGAGAACTTCACTTGCTGAGAGAGAGAGCAAAGCGAATAAGACAAAGAGAGCTAGAGAGAAAGCTACTCTGTGTTGAGGTCGCTTTGAAGAGAACTAGTGTCGACAATACCTTAGAGCTTAATTGAGAGATATTGCTTGTATGTGCTGAACGCAACTTGTATTGTGAGAGAAAATTACTTTGAGCTAGGAGTAGCTTAAGTGTGTAATTGCTCTTGATTAAATTAAGTTTAGTGGTGAGTTTTATCCCGAGCTTATTAGAAGCTTAGGGTTCTCACCTTGGAAAAAACTTTGCATTGACCCGAACTTTGTAACTCATATTTCTAAGTTCATTATTGTTGCTAATCTCCCCTTCCGCAACTCTAACTCATTAGTTTACTAGCTATTTGAGTTTAACTTGGATATTAGATTAGTTTACTTGTGTTTTCATCGTATAAATCTTAAAACACTTTAAACGAACCGATCAAGTCACTCGATCCTACACGAAAATACTTTTTTATCATAATAAATTTTAGCTCCAACTAAACTCAAAACGTGGCTACTGCGTGTCGAGTCCGATTGTTATATGGCAGATATACACATGTGACCTTGGTGTATAATAAAATCCCCTCTTTCTTCAATATTTTCAAAATGATCATAATTGTATAATTTGTCTATTAGGCTCGTTAGATAGTAAATCTAAACCGGTTTGTTAGGTCAATTCTTTAACTCGCATGAGTATATATATATTGTACATCAAATTTAAGTTATCCTAACTGGGTTATATTTCTTTTTTATAATTATTATATGGTGTTAACTTCTATATTAGATGATCCTCATTTATAAAAACTTGTGGACCATTTATAAATTATAATAAGTGATTTATGTAGAATTATTTGTAAATTGAAGTTTTTATTAGTATTTTTGTGATGTTGGAAGGTTTGTTTTGCGTATAAACGACGAAATCATGTTGTAAAAAAATGTATTAGGTGGCATATTCGGTGTTCAGTATCGGAATGACAATTATTATACTTTTTCATAAACAGAGTTGTCAACTTTTAAAACTCAATGTTCTACCCTGACTTATATGGTTTTTATATGGCTTGAACTCGTTTCGGACCTCAAAGTAATATCTTTTACTCATGTAGAATTGCATGTGTAAATAACTTTTAAATTGGTAATCGACAATTATATGTATAGACACGTATGCAACTTATCCATAAAAATGTCAAAATTTACAATTACCCCTATAAAAAGTATAATAATTGTCATTCCGATATTGAACTAGAGCAAGGTGTATAGAAATTGTCTTTCATTGACCCTATTTTAAGTGGCTCGTTAAAGGCGCAAATGATTTCGAAATGGAGCAAGGTCAGTGTCTATGGACTCATGACGGTGCAAGGTTTTACCGTATGTAGGCTGAGAGTGCATTGGACCTAGATCCTGATCGTACGAGTGGCTTGAATGTGACCTAGTGAGTCGACATTTTTCTTTTTCAGAATGTTACGTTCTTCAAGACTACTTTGAGCTTCAGGTCGGTGGATCGAACGAAGTCGGGTTGGGACCAGTTCAACAACAATAAACCTATGGAGTTGCGAGTTGATCACGGATGTAGATCTCCCCCACCAGCATCGGAAAGGCAACACAAATATAGCCTGAGAGAGCTAAGTTTTCTATCGTTCCTTCTGAGTACAATTCATACTCTCAATATTTTTGATATGTGTTAAGTATCATGGAAGGCTAGATATGATTAGGAATTTAGGATTGGGCAATATGTTTAAGTTTATAGTCCGATTTTCCTTGGACTTTATTTTTCAAGCATCAGTATGTCGTTAGATGATCGATATGACATTTGTGAACATGCCAAGTAACAAATTGTAGGAAATATGAAACAACATGACTACATGACACTGATCCATGTAGCATGAGAGAAGGTTGCTACCACATTGTTTCTATGATTCTATCAGTTCGTAGGACAGAACTTAAGAAACGGGTGGCAATGTAGTAGATTCACTTCACGCGGATGCTCTTGACATACCGACAGAAGCAACGACCAGGAGAGTCTCACACCAAGTTTCCAATTGTGTTTTCAAATTGAGGAACAAGTGACGATGATACCTGGTTGATTGACTTCACATGGATTTCCTTAACATACCGGCGGAAGCGACGACAAGGAGAGTCTCACATCAAGTTTCCAATTGTGTCAAATTGAGAAATGTGTGCGATGAGACCTAGTCGATTGACTTCATGTGGATTTCTTTGACATACTGACGGAAGCAACCACCAGGAGAGCCTCACATCAAGTTTCCAATTTTGTTTTCAAATTGAGAAACAGGTGGCGATGAGACCTAGTCGATCGACTTCACTCAAATGTCCTTGACATGCCGACAGAAGCAACAACCAAGAGAGTCTCGCGACAAGTTTTCAATTGTTTTTCAAATTGAGAAACTGGTGACGATAAGACATAGTCGATTGACTTCACGCAGATGTCCATGACATACCGACAGAAGCAACGACCAGGAGAGTCTCACGTCAAATTTCCAATTGTGTTTCAAATTTAGAAACAGGTGACGATGAGACCTAGTCGATTGACTTCACATGGATGTCCTTGATATACCGACGGAAGCAACGACCAAGAGAGTCTCATGTCAAGTTTCTAATTGTGTTTTCAAATTGAGAAACGGGTGACGGTGAGACCTTGTCGATTGACTTCACGCCGATGTCCTTTACATACCTACGGAAGCAACAACAAGGAGAGTATCACGTCAAGTTTGTAATTATGTTTTCAAATTGAGAAAGGAGTGGCATGAGACCTAGTCAATTGAATCACGCGGATGTCCTTGACATATCGGCGAAAACAACGACCAGTAGAGTCTGACACCAAGTTTCCAATTGTGTTTTTAACTTAAGAAACAAGTGGTGATGAGACCTAGTCGATTGACTTCACGTGGATGTCCTTGACATACCAACGGATGAAACGGCCAGGAGAGTTTCACGGAAAGTTTCCAATTGAGTTTTCAAATTGAGAAATGGATGACGATGAGACCTAGACGATTGAATTCACGCGGAACTCCTTGATATAACGGCGTAAGCAACGATTAGCAAAGTCTCACGTCAAGTTTCCAATTGCGTTTTAAATTGCGACACAGAACGAAAACAAGTGATGACAAGGCCTAGGGAAGTGGCCTCATTTCGTATGTCCTTGACACTGCGGACGAAAGCATTGATCAGGAGAGTCTCGCACCAAATTTCAAACAACCCTCCAGATTAAGCCTTAGGTGATAAGACCAGGGCATGCGAATACATGTTGGTTTCCATGACATCCAACAAAGGCTACAACCACAAGTACCTCAAATTGAGTGCTCAATTAGATCAGTGGAAACACCTAGACAGAGTGACTTCACGTTGGATTGACTCCAGACTTAAGCACTTTTAATGGTGACCGAGGGTCGGAGTGAATCACCTTGTGATCCTATACTAAGAACCAAGAACCATGTAAAAACAGAGGAGCTCATTCTATCCACCAATGATCACCAACATAGAGTTAACAATCGCGATCACCTTTCAAAGTGGCTTGTGGTTGAGCGCCAAAAACATTAATGATGTTTGACCAAATGACTCCATATTGAGCATGGTCATTTCCAATTAGTTGCTGGAATGGTCTATGTTGAGGGTCGAAGGCGTCGATTATGACACCTGATCAAGCAACATCAAGTCGAGCATATGATAAGGGACTAAGACAAATGGCTTCACGTCGGGCATCCTTAACATAGCGGAAGGAAATATCGAGTAAGGCTTGGAAAAGACAGTTGCACAAGGCCGAGGGGAGACTTGAGTATAAGAATGGTTCAGCTTCCCGAGACTTCGACATCCTCGAGAACGCGAGGGGGCAGATTGATAGAGAATTTTAGTTGACAATTAAATAGAATTTAATTGCAATTTGAATTTAATTGATTAAAACTAATAAAAGCCTATTAAAGAGGCTGATGGTGCAGTGGTTCAATTACTAGGCATTATCTCTTTAGTTCATTAATTAAAAGAAGAACAACAATAGTAGAAATAAGTTATGCTCTTTCTTTGTAAACACATAATACAAATTCTTTCTTTATTTTTGAGGTTCCTCTTGAAGGAGAGTTCCCTTGAAGATAAATGCAATGTATACAACAACAATTTCTTATTAAGAATCCTGAATTGGTATTTCCAGATTTAGTCTTTTACGATTAAGTGGATCAATAAATTTTATATTTTTTGCTGCTTTTCGCATTCAATCATTCTCTTTTTTTAAAATCTATTATTTGAAAGATTCATAATACGAAAGAAACCACTAGAAAATTAAAGTTGTATATAACAAGAATAAGAAGAAAAAAACTAAGTAAAATAATAGGAAGAAGAATAGTCTTACGGGGGCAGTATCCTTGACCATGAAATGGAGAACCTGAATGAGTCTAAACCCATTTCTTTTAGCATCTTCACATCACCCTATAAAACAAATAATGAAAAATCAACACCAAAATCGTACGATATATAATAATCTATTATCATTATTTAGTATCGGGTGCAAATAAATTTTATGTTGTAGAAGGAGAACAAATAAAAATGCATGTTGGAGGTCCAAAAATGCATCCCAATAAAAATACAAACCGGAAGCCCAAAAATACATTCCAATAAATATACAAGCCGGATGCTAAAAAATGCATCCCAATAAAAATGAAAGTTGGAATCTCTTTTATGCATCTATATTTTGCAAGCATTTTTAACATATTAGCATACACTATCAACACATAAATTTAGGGATGTTCATTCGGTTAAAACCGAACCGAACCGAAAACCGAACTAGGAAAAAATGCCAACCGAAAACCGAACCGAACTAAAGTAGTTCGGTTCGGTTTCGGTTCGGTTTTGTTCGATTCGGTTTTGTTCGGTTCGGTTTTCGGTTTAACCGAATAAGCCGAATAAAGTTTTATGGTTTTGTTTTTGGAATTATTGAAAACCGAATAAACCAAATGAACCGAATAATAAATTTAAATATAGCTTTAATCTTCTTAAAAATTCTAAATTAAACATAACTTGTGTGCATATTAAACCGAATAAACGGAAAAACCTGCTCAAAAGCTTGACGAGTCTGAGAGGTGAGGGAGGGATTTTAGATTTAGGTTTTACATTTAGAATTTTAGCTAATTTAAGGATTTTAGGCATTTAGAAATTATAGGTTCGGTTTTCGGTTTTAACCGAACCGAAAACCGAACTTCAAAAATATACAAACCGAAAACCGAACCAAATTACCATAGGTTCGGTTCGGATTCAGATTCGGTTATACTTTGAACAACCCTACATAAACTTGCATTTTGATTAATATGCATTGTGAGTTGACTTGAATGCATTTCAAAGATAAGCATGCAAAAATAAGGGATATATGTTGAAAATGCATTCAAGTTCAGCTAAAAATGCATTTAAAATCAAATGTAAGTTTATGTGTTGAAAGTGCATGCTTATGTGCAAAAAATGCACGCTAATGTGCAACAAAAATACATGTTAATGTGTTAAAAATGCATGCAAAATATAGATACATTTTGGACTTCTGACATGCATTTTTTATTAGCATGTATTTTTGAACCTCCGACTTATATTTTCTTGAAATGATCCAACAATTTAGATTTTTTCTCATTTTATCTATAAGATTTGTTTTCACGAACTGAATCCTTAATAATATTGATTGCTTCAATTATTGGATTAGATTTTGCTGTTGAAGGTTCGCTATCTGAACATCGATCACCGTATCAACAATTAATAATTACTCATATATTGTTTATAAGATTAGGTCTTGATCTGGAGTCCAAATCTGTACGAGAAGATATAACAGGTTCGATTTAGTCAATGTCGTGTATGTTAATAATATTCAATATTATCTCATCTATTGATTAGTATGTAATTGATTTGTGATCTTCTTATTTTACCTAGCATTAGTGCTCATAAATCATAATGGGGAAGTTATTCAAGAGTTGTTAGCTATTTCTCTCTAAATTATTTTTACTCATTTATATATTAATAATGACTAAACATGCTTCAATAAAATAATCCTTGTATGGATATATTGTCAAAGCTCATCAATTCTATCTTCTTTTTGTGTTTCTCTTAAAGATTTGCTCTTAGTAGTCGATTCTTCCCTCATAAACTTAACCTAGCTAGGCTTATACATGCCTAAAAAACAGGCGTCTACCCAATCTGCTCAACTTGTCCAAACCATCAAAACCGATGTTTGGAGTAATATGACTTCCAACCTCAAGAACGGCCTCGTACGACATCAATAACCTAAAGATTGACATTGTCCGACTTAACCAACATCAAGATAGCATCGTCTAACTTCAACCAAGTTAAAGATTGCATCACCCCAACTCTATCAAAATCAAGATAGATTCATCGCTGGCTTAAAAAAACTCTATCTTTAAATTAGATTTCTATTATCAATGATCAACTTGCGGAAAATGTTAGAAATATTAATTAGTTTAATTATGTACTAATTAATTATGCCAACTTTGAATTAGTCAATGCTGTTAGATATCTCCTCCCACTTCTTGTCTCACTTAAATTTTTTTTAAACATCCTCTTCCACTTTGTTATGCACTAAGTTAGTGGTTATCTTATTATTATCTTGTATAAATAGATTTGTTACCTTAATAAAAGTGTGCGTGGTTTTATCTCACTAAATAGTAAAACTGATTATGGTACAAAACCTATACTTTTTTCTTCTCTTCTTTGTGATCTTCACAAACCGGAATTCTTGCGGCACTCCATTTATGGTTGATTCCACTAAGCATCATAGTTGCTTTCCTATTGCATTAATAGTAGTAAAACACGACAACCATGACATCTATCACTCACCTTCTCGATCTACATCGAATCACGGTCACTAACCTTCCACGTCTGGCCTTCAATTAAAAAGAACAACTTTGTGCCAATCCCTCTTCTGCTACAAAATTTACGCCTAGGCCTACAGAAAATCAAGTTCGGCCATCCGTCTTCTAACAAAACAAAGATCGGTTCAATCTTATTCAACTAAATTCATGATCGGTTCCATCCAATTCAACCAAACGCAAGATCGGTTCAATCCGGTTCAACTACATTTAGGATTGTTTCAATCTGATTTAGACATACTCAAGATCGGCTTAATTCAAGTCAACCAAAGCCTTAAGACTGGCCTCGCCCGACTTTAACAATCCTGAGATCAGATTAATCTGACATCATTAAAACCAAGATCGGCTGAGGTCGACTCCAAAAAAACCAAGTTTTGTTTAACCTCACCACAACATAAATACTTCTTTTCAAGTTGAAAATTCTCTCCATGTTGAATATGTCATACGAATCGATCAACTTGCGGGGGATCTTAATAATCTTATATTTTCTCATTTATTGAGTGTAATTGACTTGTTCTCCCTATTTATCTAACATTGATTTAGAGTTGATAATGGAAAAGTTATTTAGGAATGGTTATTTATTTCTCTCCAAATTAGAACGTAAATGTAAAAATATTGGCTAAACATGCCTTGATTAAATTATCCTATAATGGATCAAATCCTATTAGAGCTCGAAAAATATCAACCCGCTCAGAATACCCAATCCGTCCTGTAAAATTTTGACCTGAACTAGATCTGATATATATTTAGATTTGGTTGACCCGAAATTCGCTGAGCCGGGAATCAAATGATTTGAATCCTATTGAAAGTATATTTGTTCCTAGAAGAAGGTGTAAAAATCATCATACAAAAGTCAATTCTATCTAATCCGAACCCGACATAATCCGAACACAATAAATCCGAAATTTTTATCGACTTGGTCAAACCAAACCATATTTATTTGAATGGTTTGAATATGATCAAACTAGTCAACCCAAATTTGATTTAAATAAAAACTCAGATAATCCAAACCCAAACCGTCCAACCATTTACCAAGCGTAGACCGAGATACTATAAAGTAAAAGGAATCACCGAGATATAAATTTCACCGAAAAAGAGGACATGTTATAAGATTGTTACACAATGTCTTTAATGTTTGATTTTTTTTATTTAGTTTTGCCTAGATTAATCAACAAATAATTTATTTTGGCCTATATTTTTAAGAAATAGGTTAGTTGTTTTAAGTAACAAAATTCCGAAATGTATACCAAAATAAAAATAATAAAATCCTAAAGTATTAGCATACTATAATCTAGATATCATAACAATAAGTACAGATGCAGACACGAGGACACAAAAATAGTGGGAGACGAGGAGTTAGAAAAAAATGTAGAGGAATAAGACAAGATTGGTGTCAAGACGATAAAAACTTATATTATTTTAAGAATATTGATAAACTTAACAAGAGAGATACATGAAATTCAATTACATAAAAATGATTATTTTTATGTCATAGAGGATGCATTTAAGATTAAATCACGTCTTTATGTTAGAGCTTTGAATATTTAAACTATAAATATAATTAAAATTTAGTAAAATCAAGCCAATAAGGAGATCTAAGTTTTAATTAGAGATAAAATTATAGATAAAATATGTTTTTACTCATAAATTCTTAAACCCGCATATCCGAATATACAGTAATCCTATTTAAAGTGTGTCTAAATTTTTGATCATGTCTTATTTCCAAATACTCCTAACATGTTGATGTATACGACATATATTTTCACCAAAAAAAATGTATCCGACATATACACGAACACGACTCTTCCGTACTTCAGACAGTATAACTTAAAGCTAGTCTTTGATCGATCTTAAAAAGTGGCCAATGTGTTCATTACCTTGTAGCGGTGATAAAAGTCATCAGCCACGTCTCCATTGCTTTGATCCGCTATTTTTTCTGCCAACATCAACACAAAAAACATAAAATTAAAAACAATGTCGTTTTTTTAACTGAAACAGTTCTTATATATATCTCGTAAGATAAAAAAATCATAAAAAAAGATTGCCCATTTTATACAGTGGTGCATTTGGCCCCTTCTGCAGCAAGTGTGGTTGTTGCTTTTAGCCACTGGTGTTGTTTTGGCTTTTGCATACAGTTTTTGGTTTTGTTTTTTGTGGCCTTTTTCCTTGTTCTCTTATTGGAATTACTTGTGGGCTAGTGAGATGTATCTTTAATTGTCCTTTTCGTGCGCATGATCAATGCCGGAACGGTGGAGATAGAAGATTGAAAGCCAACTCTCTTGTCCAGCATTTCAAGATTGCTCATTTTCGAGATGCGTCGGCTATTGAGAGATATAAGGCGCTTATAGCCAGTGATGGTGATATTTATTCGGATTTGGAGTCCACCTTGCGGAGTCTTAATATTTGGATGTGTGACACTTGTTTGTGTACTCATGCATTTTCTAGAAGTTGCAGACATGGTGACAGTTTTGATGTTTCTGGACCTATGTGTAGAGGTCTTTCCGATGGTCCCATGTTCTACATTCAGGGGATCCAGTGTCCTCCTTCGCTCGGTACTGGCATTAGTGATGGTATTGCTGATTCGTTAACCACTGATGTAGCTTCTTCTACCTTTTCGGTTAACCTTGATTTGTTGCATGAAGTTTTTGCGGGCCAGTTGCGTACAGTGAAAAGCATTCCCAGGGCTAACCGGCTTGGTTTTGCGCGGTGTCTTAAAGCCGCCCTAGACAAGGTTATTGCGTCCCCTCATGATCTTTCCTCTTGGATCTTGTTGTTACTCCTTCCTTTGTGCACCCTTAGGGTTATTCGGTCTCGGGCCGGTCTCAGGAGTGGGAGGAAGGGGTGTTGTCAAGTTAAAGGGATTTCTCGTGCTCTCAAGGTCTGGAGAGAGCCCGGTGGACCAGAGATTTTGATCAAAGAGGTTCTTAAGGGCCAGGTTGATGGGTTTGGGCCTGCCGGAGGTATGGATAGTGGTGCGCGGAAGGGGACTAGTCTAGAGGAGTTGAATAGGAGGCAGTGTTTGAGGAAAGTGGGTGATGGGCATTTCACCGCTGCTATTCGGGTCTTGACTTCCTCTGGGGTTGCGCCCAGTAGCTTAGAGACTCTGAGGGAGTTAGAGGAGAAGCACCCACAGTCTCCGGCTCCTCTCCTACCTCCCACTGGTGGTGCTTGCGAGGCGATTTTTGTCACTAAGGAGGTTGTGTTAGGTAAGGTCAAGAGCTTTCCTAAGGGCACATCGTGTGGACGAGATGGGTTTCGGGCCCAACACCTTGTTGATGCTTTGGGGAAAGCGGTTGTTGCTGTTGCAGATGATTTAGCCACTTCGGTCACAGCGGTGGTTAACTTGTTCCTTGCTGGTATGTGACCCCCTTCCTTGGGAGAGTTTGTTGCTAGCGCTCCGCTTACACCTTTGGTTAAGCCTGGCGGCGGTATCCGTCCTATTGCTGTTGGTACGGTCTGGAGGAGACTTGTTTCTAAGGTTGCGGCTTGTGTTGTTGGGAATGAGGCTGGGAACTATTTGGGGGACTTTCAGTTTGGAGTGGGTGTTGCCAATGGAGGTGAGGCTATCCTCCATGCTGTCAACAGGTTGGTTGAGGTGAAAGGGGGAGATAATAGCATGTCTATGCTTCTGGTTGACTTCAAGAATGCCTTTAACTTGTTAGATCGTGGTGCCATGCTTCTTGAGGTTCGCAACCGTTTTCCATCGTTATCCCCTTGGGTTGAATTTTGTTACGCACATCCGGCCAGGTTATATTATGGGGATTCTGTTTTATGGTCGTCTCAAGGTGTTCAACAAGGGGACTCGTTAGGTCCTTTGCTTTTTGCGCTCACCTTGCATCCTCTCGTTCATTTGATCAATGAGAAGTGCAAACTGGATCTTATGGCGTGGTATCTGGATGATGGCACTCTTATTGGTGATTCAGGTGTGGTTTCTAAAGCACTTCGGTTGATTATCGGGGAGGGGCCTTCTTTAGGGCTGCATCTCAATGTCGTCAAAACCGAGCTTTTTTGGCCAACCTGATCCGAGGAGTCTCGATCCTGCTCTTTTTCCTCTTGACTTAGCTCGTCCGGTGGAAGGGGTCAAGCTTCTTGGGGGACCCGTTAGTCTGGATGTCGGCTTCTGTAGTCGTTTGATTGAGGATAGGGTCTCCAAAGCGGTAAGGTTGATGGAAGCGGTGTCTAAGCTCGATGACCCACAATCGAGTCTCCTTCTTCTCCGTAGTTGTGTTGGGGTTGGAAGGTTGTATTTCTCCCTCCGGACATGTCCTCCTCGTTTGCTTGGTTCTGCTCCCCGTACCTTTGATCTTGGTTTGAGGAAGGCGCTTCAGGATATCATTGTAGCAGGTGCCGGAGGTTTTGGTGATTGGCAATGGAGATGTGCTACTTTACCTTTTAGGTTGGGTGGGTTTGGGGTCTATACTGCTTATGATTCGTCTCATTATGCTTTTGTCGCCTCACGCCTTCAGTCTCTTGATCTCCAGAACCGCTTACTTCGCCCCAGTGGTGTTAGTGCTCATGGGCCATCGTATGAGCTTGCCTTTAGTAGCTTTAGGGATGTGTGTGATTTTGACCCTCTTGTTCTTTGCCGTGATGTATCAGCCCCCCCTCTTATGAAACAGTTGGCTACAACATACTTTGATATGGTAGAGAAGAAGTTGGTGTCTTGCTTCAACCCTACTGCACGTGAGAAAGTTGTCCTCATCAGCAACCGGTCAGCCCATTCCTTGGACTTTCTACACACTATTCCCATCTCCGGCCTTAGGCTTACTATGCAACCACGACAATTCAGGTGTGTTCTTCAGTATCGTCTTGCGATCCCTATTTTCCCGGATGGTTTTACATGTCCTAGTTGTTCCTCTTGTGTCTTGGATCGGTTTGGGGACCATGCGGTACACTGTGGCAATGATGTTGGGCTCAAGTTTCGGCACAACTTGGTCCGAGATGTTTTGGGAGATATTTGCTCTCAGGCTGGTGTCTTCGTGCAGAAAGAAGTGCCCATGGGTTCTTGTCGGAGGAGGGAAGGGATCTTCGTCCTGCTGATTTACTGGTCCATTGTTGGGACAATGGGAAAGATGTCTGTTTGGATGTTACTGGCGTTTCCCCCTTCACGGGTGTAGGTGTTCCCGCGTTTGTGCCTGGGGCTGCTATAGTTTCGGCTGTCGCTAGGAAAAAGAAGAAGTATGAGGTTAAGTGCGTGGAGAATGGATATCAGTTCATTGCCTTTGCTTTTTCTACCTTTGGTGAATTAGGGAGTGATGCTATTGATTTTCTCACTAGGGTTACTCGTGTTGCTCAAAGCAACACTCTTAGTCCCAATGTGCGCTCTTTTATTTTCCATCGATTGGGTTTTGTCGTGAATAAGGGTATAGGGGCGCAGCTTGTGGCTAGACTCCCAACCAACTTTATGTAGTTTCGATCCATAAAATTTATAGTGGTTTGAAGTAAAAAAAAATAAAATAAAATAAAAAAACTGTATAAAAAAAGAATAGTCCATAACAAAAAGTAAATCATATATATATTTTTAAACATTCTTGCTAGAAAAAAAACTCGCTTTAGAATACCAGCTTCACCAATTTCATAAAAGTGAACTATTTTATTCAATAATTTACTAGAAGATAAACTGGATTATTAATAGAAACTGAATTATTAATAGTAAAAATATATTACGCCTTGATTGCTTCCATAAAGGAAATGTATATATAGTTGTTAATTAATGAAATTCAATATATTAAGTTTGATATGTTCATCGCATATGCTCATAAATACGTACACAATATTCTGCTACCTCTATCCATAGGTTATAGGTATAACTATTTCACAGTATATTGTACGTATTTATCTTGGCAAGATTGATTGACGAACATAGATCAACCAAAATAATTGTAGAAGAAAAAAATGGCATCCTATTTTATATCTAAGATATACTTAAAAATAGTGCTCCTCAGATCTATCTATAAAAAAGTCTCCAACTTATGTACCGGCCTCACAATAAAATTACTTGTATCCCGTTTTTATATTGATTTCGTCTTTGCGTCGTATTCTTAGACACATCCAAGACACTAATTAAAAATTAATATATAGGTTCTCATAAATATTTCAGTTAGATAGACAAACTTACCAATTAATGAACATATTAATATTCTACTCCATATCATATTTAAGT
Organism: Phyllobates terribilis; assembly: GCF_046119375.1. NCBI lineage: Eukaryota > Metazoa > Chordata > Amphibia > Anura > Dendrobatidae > Phyllobates > Phyllobates terribilis. The sequence goes on along the minus strand of NW_027367484.1, from coordinate 35,803 downwards.
AGTTTATTGGAGATTTTCCATCACTATGATTTTAATTTCTTAAAATAAAAAATAGATTTTTCATTAATTTTCTTTTTTTGGTTAACTACATAACATATACTTAGGACTATAGCCGTCGGTGATTTTTTCAATTTATGTTAAAGAAAATATTCTTTTAAGGAAAATAGAAAGAACATAAATTTTAGCCTCTCATGACCTATTAATTTTATGAAAATTTTGTTAACAAAATCCCTAATTTTTTAAGGCCATGCCAGATTTTTATTTTATTTTATGCGAATTTTAGCTCTATTTGTCAATAAATCCTTACTAGTGCTTCAATTTTATTATATTTGATTCCTTAATTCAAATACAAATATATGCTGAAGATTGAAACACATATTTATAGGAGATTTAATTATTTATTTTTGAATTTGTTGCAGATTTTTGTTAAATAAATGTACACATCAATTAATTTGGTTTATGTCCTTTTTAGTACAAAATTGCAATTGTACTTTGGTGTATGATGATTTCATACACTTTCATGTTTGTGGTGTATAAGCTCTTATATTATTTTTACCATAATTTGATGTAAAGTACATCCAATATTTATTATTTCCATTTATTGAACAATCAAATTCCATATTTTCCTTTATAAAAAATGAAATCCCGTATTTAGCACATCTCATCAATTAGTTACAAAATGAAAGATAACTGCAGCAATAAGCCAATAATTATCCTGAAATATGAAGTGGTTCATGTTTATATTCTCTTCGGATACAAATATAGATAAAATTTCACACAAATTATGGTATAACTTTCTTTCCCTAAATGACCCAATAAAGTGTAATTAGATATATAAAAAATAATGTCTAGAGAAATAAAGTAGCTTTAATATAGTAATTACATAGAGGTAAATGAGAAAAAATAAGGAAAAATTGCTAAAATGACATATTTGTATTCAACAAAATTTTCATAAAATGACATGTATTTGTATGTGGAGGGATTATTTCACTAGAGGCTTGTAGCTTGGACCGTCCCAATAATTTTGAAGGACCGGTACAAACTAAAATATCAAAATTATATAATAAAAAATATTAATAACAGAAATTATATATAATTGAACTTTTATTACTTTTTAATGGAATATGGTTGTTTGGATGCATTACAGTATCAATAAGTTTTATAGTCAATATAGTTGAGTTAAAAAATATAATAGAAGATAAGATTCAATAAAATCATAAAAATCTAAATATCTAAGTATATAAGGTTGAAACTAGTTTTTTTAACACCGATAACAACGATGTTATATTGGTATATAGAGTTATGGAATGAAAATTTATTGATTTTTAAAATTTGAGTGAAAAGAATCGATATTAACAAACATATTCTTAGTTTTGTACTAGAATACATTGAAGTAAAAAATCACTTGAGTAAAGAAATTGAGAAGTTGTATTCGCTATATTAAATGATTTGTTTCTTGAAAAATAGGAAGTCTAAAATAACAACAATCTGAGTAAATTCTGTTATTATTTATCTCTTTCTAACTAATAAATTGTTCTGAAAAGTCTTTATATTATACATTTTAATTAAAAAGTATATAGTAGTTAATAAATTTTAAGAGGAGGGTCTCTCGTTTTAAAAAAATGTTGTATAAGCCTTTTAAAATTAAAAAAATAGATTATACGTAGATTTTTTATTAGTGCAAGTCCATGTCTAATATGGGTCATATATTTTCAAATAGCCAATTATTTTGGTTGTCCCTACTAGGAATCAAAATTTTCGTGGCGGAAATAATTTCCTTCTCAAAGAGCACAAATAGCGACGAATTTTGCGATGGATAGAGTATCCCATTTGTGAAATTTATGGTGCCATACATCCCGCCAGATTAGCGACAGATGTTGTGTCGTTAAGTATTGGAGCTTGATTAGCGACGAACTTCTCTAAGTCCGTCTCTAATCAAGCTCCAATCCTTTGGGTAGCGACGAATTAGCGACAGTAACATCTGTCGCTAAACCGACGGACAAGCCTTTTGTCCGACAATTGTAATAAAAATAACTCTATCTTTTGAAAGTAATTAAAATAACACAAACTTTATAATAATGTACAAAATACAACCTTTACATATTTGTATTTATAAAATGAATTTATTATAAGTAATAAATGATATATTTTTATTTTTATATTACTACAAAAATAATTTAGACAATTTGATCAATTCGATAAGAAATAGTATATAATACCAATTTCATTAACAATAGATTATAATTATTAGATAAAATTATGAAATTTAAACGAATTTAATATATATGTTGACAACATCACTGAATAATTTCACCAAGCAATCATATATAATACCAATTCAATTAACACTCGACTGAATGTGGCGTATACGAGTATCATATGAATTTGTAGAATCATGATTCTCAATTTATAGTGCCCACTGATAGTATTTGAATTTCTCCACACGGTGTAGAGGTATTTATAGATTTAATATCTCCACTCAATGTGGGTTCTTGAGGTATTCCCATGGTCATAAATCTTATAAACTTATGGATTGTGATACGAATCAAATTTTGGTAAGACGGGATGTACTTTTCCATGAATATATTATTCCTTTTCATCCTGATTCACCTCCCTGCACTTTACAATCGTTCCCTCTTGTATCTATTTGATGATTGTGTGGATGATTCCTTGCTTCTTCCTTCAACCACATAAGCTGTTGCTTCCCCGTCAATTGGTAAAACCCATGACTCACTGGAAAGTTCACCCTCTTCTGTTCTTCCGGTTACTGTACCAGAGCCAACTCCGCGCTCGGGTCGTCATATTGTGCCGCCACCTTATTTACAGGACATTGAATGTCCTACTATCGAGCCTTCTGCTTCCTCATCTTTTGTCTAACTTACTAATCCTTCTTTCTTCAGTCCTAGCTTTGTTGCTTCTATTTCAAAAGTACTTTCCATCAAAGAGCCTTCTACATACACTGAGGCTTGTTCTGATCCTTTATGGATAGAGGCTATGAATGAGGAGATTGAGGCTTTAGAGACCAATGAGACTTGGACATTGACTGAACTTCCTCCCGGGCATAAAGCAATCGATCACTACTGTCTGTCTTCTCTTGGCTTTGGCAACCATGAATTATTGGGAACTTCATCACTTAGACATCAACAACGCGTTTTTAAATGGGTTTCTTGATCAAGAGGCATATATGTTAGTGCCTCCTGGTTATGTAAAGGCTCCTGTTGGCAGTTTTCAAGTTATTTCACTTCTTAATCGACCTCAAGCAGGCCTTACAACAATGAAATGCTGAACTGTCGAAATTCCTGGTTAGTCTTGGTTTTTGTCAATCAAAATATGATCATTCCTTATTTCTTTGGCAATCTCCTAAAGGGTTGATCATTACCATCGTGTATGTGGACGATTTACTTATTACAGGAGCTTGTTCTTCCTTGATATCTGATGTTAAGCTTGCCTGCATAAGGCTTTCACGATTAAGGACTTGGGCCTAGTCCGTTATTATTTTGGCATTGAGATCACTTGCATAACTCGTGGGACTTTGGTTAATGAGCGTTAATTATTTACCGACACATGATTGTAGGATTGCAAGCATGTTTCCCTAGGTCTAATGGCCTCAATCTCTCCATTGATCGAGGAGTTATTATGATAGACCAGAACCTTTTTGTCGACTTGTGGGCCGTCTTTTGTATTTTAACATGACTCGGCCTGATAATTCTTAGGCGTGCAACACTTAATCGAATTTATGATCCAGCTACGTGATCCTCATTACAAAGATGTGATTCATGTGGTTAAGTATCTTGTTGGCTCTCCGAATATTTTCTTGTTTTATCCCACTGCTAACTTCTCTTCCTTGACGGCTTTCTATGATGCCGAATGGGGTACGTGCTTATATAGCGGACGGTCTCTTACATGGTTTTGTATTTTCTTCGATCATACGCTAATTTCTAAGAAGACCAAGAAACGGGCAACGATTTCCAAGCTAGTGCTGAGGAGGAGTACCGTAGCATGTCCAAAACCACGAGTGAGCTTATTTGGTTATCCATTTTGCTTGATGATTTTCAAGTGCCGATTTCTTTGCCGATTCCGCTACATTGTGATAATAGGGCAACTCTCCATATTTCCTAGAATCTTGTATTCCATGAGCATATGAAGCACTTATGTTTGGATTGTCACTATGTCTGGGATAAGTTGCCTGAAGGCTTTGTAAAGCCTCTTCATGTTCGGCCCTCTCTCCAAATAGTCGATATCTTTACTAAACTGTTTGGCGAGGCCCAACATCAGTTTCTTCTTGGCAAGCTCATAGAAAGTCCGACATGTGGGGGCGCGTATGGAACATATCTGTGACCCGGTTCTATTGAACCGATTATTTTATTAGACCGGTTTCCGGTTCATTAGTTATTATATAGGGTATATATATCTCTTTTGTATTGTTTGAGACTTATAACAGATTTATTAATTATGTTCCATGAGAGAGATCTTATTATGCTTGTTAGTGGACTTCACATAAATCGAGTGTTTCATTTTCTTATCTTCATATGAATTAGGATTGGATAAAATTAGATCTTATTGTGAAATGTGAAAGCATGAACATTTATAGTACAAATAATAAATATATAATATTATAAAGCAATATGCGACTAAAAAGCTAAAATGTAAAAACTGATGTGATAACAACTTTATAATAACTCTATTTTTCAATATTATTATAGATTTTGGAAGTTTATTATTAGGACAGTAATATTCATAGCTTCACATCTTACGTCATAGTTTAATTTCAACAGAAATTTCTTTGTAATTATAAACAGTTCTCTTTTATATAATTATACATTTTTTTGGTTGAATATCAAATAAGAAAATTATAAAATTTAATTAGTTTACTAATTTTTATGTTGTGTTAATTTTTCGTTTTCTTTTATTATACTTAGTTTGTCAGATTGAGAAGACTTGAGCTATGCTCTTATCTGTCTTGATATATGTTAAAAAAACATAGCTATAGTAAATACTAACTGTTTGTCTCCTTATTTGGAATTATTTCTGTGATAAGTTGTTTTCTATGGAGAACTTTAATTATGGAACAAGCCAAAATATTTCGTAAATGTAAGTTGCGACAAAAATAATATTTGTTTTTGGTCAAGACAAAGAAAATTCTTTTGACAAGAACAAGAAGACATAACTTCGCTTTTTTTAAATTGGCCCATACTGTATTTTTTATTGATATAATATATTTATATGAATGATATATATATTTCAGTCAATATTATAAGTAATGATTTCCTTTCTCTTATTCGATCAATCAGACTATAATTAATCAAATTGGTAGGTAATTTAATCTATAAAATATTGGACTGAATTTTTAATATAGAAGTAGTTAAGGAGAGTGGCATAATCTTGTCAAAAAATTTCCAAAATATGTGAAGTACAATCAAAGATACAAAAATAAGGTTAGTAAAAGGACAATTAAATTTAAATGAAGAGAATATAAAATAAAGGATGATGTTTTCAGGGCGGACTATTTGTGCAAACTGTGCAGATTCAACATAACTAATTTATTTTTAGTATATTACTAGTACACTCTCCATTACACTATCAAGTGCATTTTTCAGTGCACTAATGATGTACTTGTGTTACTAATGCACTTCTCAGTTATGAGTGCACTACTATTGCACTTCTTAGTAGTGTACTGGGATATTTCTTAGTAATGTGTTAGTGCACTCCTTAGTTGCAAGTGCACTACCAAGTACATTTTTGAATAGTGCATTAGTGCCCTTCCTAATAATATACTGATGCAATTTCTAGTATTACACTCGTGTCCTATATATAATCCACATATGATTATGCCTTTAAAATAATGTCCTATAAATCTTGCAATGAAATCAGCCATTCTATTCAAATCTCTCAAAATTATATATTCCTTAACGATTTTCTGTACATTAATTAATTTTTAACTATTTTCTGTACGTTAATTAATTTTTTATGTCGATCTTGAGATCTCTTATATTATACAAGTTATACTTATTTATTTCATGAATGGAAAAATAAAAATAAAATACCAGGATGTTGCTTAGTGAAGACATCCCAAACGCTGAGTCCTCGCCCATCCTCATGTGCTGCTCCTTCATACTGCAAGTTTTCCAAAATAATATATTAACATGTCTTCAAAATTAACATTATATATACGTTTATCCGCACATTATTGACCGTTCTATTATATAATGCATGCATCATACAACATAAACATACACACCCGATATAATTGGATAGAGTTGTTGATAGAATTTTATACATAATTATATTTATTAAAAACCTAAACCTAAAAAACAATTAATCCATTACAACAAAATGATAGAATTTTACTTTTATTAAATATAACTAAAACTTATTATAAAATCCTTAATCTATGTTTTTAGAGAATAAGTTAGAAAAGTCGTAACAATTAAAAATCCATCACAAAAGTAATTGAAGGAAAAAATGATCAAACGATTTGGAAAGACTATAAATTGATCTTAATTATTAAAACCCAAATCAAGAGATAAGATTATCTAACTCTAAGTAGGATAATTTTTACAATTCTACTCAAACTCAATCCAACAAACAAATACAATATATGAAATTGGTCAAACTTTTGGCAACAAAAATTTGTAATATCACAATAACATAGACCTGGAAAATGGGTCGGGCGGGTCGAAATCAGGTCGATACAATTTCGGGTCGATTGGGTTCGGGTCATGTCGGGTTTCTGGTTGGGTCGGAGTGACCCATCAGATCGAGAATGTTGCATTTAATAATCTTTTTAGCTTTTTAGGAATAAAATAATTTTTAATGATAAAAAATATTATTATTATATATTATTTTTAAATAAATAAATAAAAATATATTTTTTAAATAAATTATGTGTAAATATTTTTATTATAATGTCATGCATAATGTGAAACACATATTTCGGGTCGGGCTGGGTTCGACCCACCAAATTTCGGGTTTGATCGGGTTCTGGACGATCGGATTTATTGTCTCTTCAGGCCGGGTCGGGTTCTTAGTAATCGATTTCGGGTCTGGTTCGAATCGGTCGGGTTGAGTTTTGCCAGGTCTATAATAATACCAAGCAAAAAAATTTAAATTTATGTCCATGAGATTCATCTAGTTTATGTGTAGGGACTTTGGCCCCATTGACCAATTTAAATTAAGAAATAAGATCTGATAAATGAGATCTTATGTTACAAAAACATAAAGCTGTAAATTTACTATTGAAATAAAGAACATAAATATTAATTTATAAATATAGAATAATGTGATTAAAAAGATAAAAAAAATAATAAAAAGTGACGTTGATAATTTTATGAATATTTATATTTAAAAAATTCTTTTGTATTCTATATTTATAAATTAATACTCTATTTTTATTTTTAACATCAATATTCACAACTTTCACACTGCGTAAGGTAAGATAAATTTCAGCTATAAATTAAATCCATCCATGGATACAAGGTTTGTTCAAGGTAAATGTAACATAGATACTTATAAACCAAATATAATAAATTGCAAGGATTTCTTACTTGGTAGGAGGCAGAGCCTGCCCCAAAAATGAAGTCTTTTGGAAAACTTTTCCTGCTAAAGAGATCGCTTTTATTAGCCTCAACATTGTAATGACTGGATATGGAGATGCCAAAGAGGAGCCCTAATACAAGAAAGATGGAGGATTTTGTATGCAAGATTTGGGGACTAATTGCCATGCTTAATTAATTCCTCTCAATATTAATTTCTAGTGAATAAACTCCTCGCAACATCCAATATATATACACACACCAACCCAACCCCGTTTACGTGCTAGCTTGATGTACATGATTTAAATATGCCTGACAGACGTACAAACGATATTCAATTAGTTTGTTCTGATACGGTATACATTATTTAATTTGTTTCCAGTATATTATCTACGCTTTTTAAAAATTGTCATTCTAGAATATTGTCTTTATTAAGAAAAAACATTTAGATATTTATGACCTTATTTAAAGCACATAGAAAATAAAAATATAATAAGTATAAATGAATTTAATCTTAATATCATCATAATATATTAATTTGAAAACCTATTTGAATTGTCAAAATGATCAAAATTTATATTTTATGTTATATAAAAGGTTATCCATTTAGATATTTATAACCTTCTCTAAGAACCAAACCTGTCGTAATTTATATTTTATGTTATATGAAAAGAGTATCCAATTTTTGTGACACCCTTTTTAAAAACATTGTTGGTAAAATAAAATATTTTATATTAATATACGCTTTTCATATTAGACATTGTCAAAATGATCTATATACTATATATTAAAACAAAATTATTTGAATTATTCTCAAGAGTTTGGGTCCCACGATTGCTTATGTGTCCCTCTCCTATTTGACACACTATTCTCTCTTCTCTTTATTATTTAAAAAAAAACATTTTCATCACCTATATATTAAAGCTATAATTGAATATAATATTTTTTTTATTACTCAAATCTTATTTTTAATTGATTTTCTATTTAAGAACATATATTATTCCTAGAATCTCTTATTAGAGTGATATTTATAAATAAACTCCCCTATTTGCAGGAATAAATTGCTAAGATAATTTTTAATTATTAAATTTGAATAATCATTCTAAAGAATAACTTAATAATTAAAATGTTAAAGAATCCTTTTATAAATTTAGATTATTTTCAAATTTTTTGGCCAAAGGTAAAATCAAATATATAGCCCAAAAGGGATAGAGTGATACAAAACAATGTCAAATCAAAGCACATATGGAGGGAAACAAGCCCCCAAGCTGTGACAATCCAACAAGAGAAAAACAAAAAAAACATCAAGATCATAGTGCAGCTATACGAGCAGGGCGAAAGACAACCCCGGGCCTCATTAAAACCCCTTGCTGGAAAAAACCAGGCCTAGTGGGAAAAGCCCAACAAGGGGAAGAAGAGATACCCCTGCACCGGAACCAAACAGCAAGGTTCCGAACCACAATACAAAGGCAAATCATCAAATCAGACATAATAACAATCATCAGCAGAGACTCAAATCGCCCTCACAATCTCATAAGGGAATCACACATATAGGAGGCGAAACACATGAATCTGGATCATACATGTAATCACTGCAGCCGGAATCCTAGTGCGCCTAATGATCCACTCATTTCTTGCCCGCCATATGTGGTAAACCGTAGCAGAAAGATCATACACCCGCACGTGACACCTGCAGCTCGATCCTGACTAAAGGGTCCGCAACCATACAAGAGCGTCATCAATATGAACAGCCGCGTCAGAAATCCCGAATCGCAAACGTGTTTCCCTCCAAATACCTGCAGAGAAGGGACACTCAAAGAAAAGATGATCGTGAGTCTCAAGGCTAGCATCACAAAATCTACAACCATGACCCTCATCCAAGAATAAGAGACGGTCATAAGTGGAAAGCCTTCCCATAACAGTCAGCCAAAGGATAAAGCTGTGCCTGAGAGTACCATGTATCGTCCACACCTCTCTCCTCCATGGAACCTCCTCATATCTAACTCTGATCTCCTCATATGCTCTACTCATAGAGAATCTCCTAGCAAGACACTATGAAGATAACAAGTCCTCAAAGGAACGATCCTCGTCCAATCTCTACAACACATCATCACGTGCCCTCAGAATAGCACGTATCAAAGATGAAGGCCGTCCCTGTGCAGACCAACTCACCACATCAGTGGTACTCAAATATCTATCATAGACCCATCTAATCCAAATCGAATCCTTCCTCTCAACAATATGCCACAGCTGCTTCATCATGAAGCACCTGTTCCAAGTAGCAAGATCCAGAAGCCCTATTCCGCCCTCAGATAAAGGGGAGCAAACCGTCACCCATTTAACCAAAGGTTGCTTCCAGAGGAAGCTCCGACAAAGACGGATCAACTGCATGATAACACCTTTAGGAACCGGCAAAACAGATAGCCAGAATCCCTCAACCCCCTGTACCATAGTAGAGATCAACTCCTTCCTACCAGCAAAGGAGATATGCTTCTTTACCCAGGTGCTAAGATACTTAGCAGTCCGGTCCAGAAGCGGAGCATAGTGCGGGATAGTGAGCGTATGCGGGTGAATTGGTATACCCAGATACCTAAAAGGAAAAGTACCAGGGCTAAAACCAGTGGAGTGAACAGTATCAGATGCCTCTCTATTCTCTCCATCATCAGTCACCGATCCCAGATATACAGAGGACTTGCCCCTATTGACATGCAACCCAGACCAACTACCAAACTCAGCAAGACACCCCATAAGGATCTGAATAGAAGTCAGATTTCCTTTGCAGAACAGAACGATGTCATCAACAAACATGAGATGTGTCAATCTAGAATCCTCACAATACTGATGATACTCAAATCTCGGTGAAGAAGTCGCTAGCCTGATCATCCTAGATAGAATCTCCATGCAGATGACAAAGAGAAGAGCAGATAGAGGATCTCCTTGACGAATGCCTCTTTGACCAAGAAAATGACCATGTAAACCCCTATTGACCTTCACAGAATAGGAAACAGAAGTCACACATTCCATTATCCAGGAAGAGAATCTAGTCGGGAAACCAAGATGATCCAAAGCAAACCGAAGAAAGGTCCAATCAACAATATCGTACGCCTTAGCAATGTCCACATTAAGAAAATATTTCTTAGTGTCTGTCTGAATCATATATCTACACAGGAGGTGCTGAACTAAGAAAATGTTATCGAACATCTAACACCCCGCAACAAAGGCATTCTGTGCATCATCAATAATAGAACTCAGGCATCTACGAAGTCTCAACGCCATGACCTTAGAGATCACCTTGTAGACCACATTGCAGCAAGAGATAGGACGAAACTGTGCCACAAGAGTCTTACAATCAACCTTAGGAATCGGCACAATAATAGTATGATTCCATTATTTTAGAAGCTTCCCGGAAGCAAAGAACTCCTTCAAAGCAGCACACAGTTCAGCACCAGTCACATCCCAAGTAGCCTTGAAAAATTTAGCAGAATAACCGTCAGGACCAGGCGACTTCTCATCTCCAAGCCCCCATAACGCCGTCTTGATCTCAGCAATCGAGACCGAATCAACCAACATAGAACAGTCCTCCGTAGACACCAGAGGGCCAAGAGCGATCAGCGAAGAGTCAGGGAGAGAAGGGACAACAGCAACCCCCAACAATCCCTGATCATAGCTCACAAACTCAGCAGAAACCTCCGTAAGAGATGAAGTATGAGACCCATCAGCACAAGAGATGGAAGCAATATGAGAGCGATGACTACGATCCTTCATCAGGGCGTGAAAGTAACTAGTAGACCGATCACTCTGGAGGATATACTTGGTCTTCGCCTGCTGACTAAAGAAGCTGACCTCAGCACGACAGAGCCAATCCATGCGGTGCTTCAAATGGCCGAGGTGACTAACATCAATCTCATCAGTAGGAAGAGCATAAGAACTCTCAAGAGCAGAAGAATAAGCAGAAATGGCAGCCTCAGCACGCGAAGATATATGAGAGAATTCCCAGGTACTTTTCTAGGACTCAAATGTTATTTTTATAGAACTCAAATGTTTGTTTGCTAATCCTCCCGTTGACGATAGGGATTCCCAGGTACTTTTCTAGTTTAGTGGTAATGAGGATATTCATTATACTAGCCAAGTTTTCAACAAATTATTTTGACATATTTTTTGAGAATTGAATAGAACTTTTGCTCTAGTTATTTTTTAAACCACTAATGTTTGAGAAATTCTGGAGAAATGAGTTTATATAATTCATATTCGTGGAATTTGCGTCAGAAAAGATAATTGTGTCGTCGGCAAAGCTAAGAAACGGTACAACATTCCCGTTTCTAGTGAGCTTTATACCAACACGCCTATCTTGGTTTAGGGCTTCTTTCTGTAATGATCTAGCGAAAAACTCCATTGCGAGGATAAACAAAAACGGGACAATTGGGTCGCCTTGTCTGATACCACATGAGGGAGAAAATTCGAGACCTGGTTGATTATTTGTGAGAACATATAGCTTGGAGGTAGTAATGAGTTGTTGAATGATAGTGATCCAATCTTGAGAGAATCCAAATGCTCGGAGCACTGAAAAGAGGAGATTCCAATCTAGTTTTTAGTAAGTTTTTTCCATGTCAATTTTTATTGCCATCCACTTTATTATTTTTGAGTTGTTGCTATAGAAAGAGTAGAAATTTTCGTGAGCAGCAAAGATATGTCTCAATCTTTTATTGAATCCACTATTCTTTCTCTCCTCTCCTCTAATGTGTCAACATATGATTGGTTTCATTATTCTTTCTCTCCTCTCTTTTATTGTGTCAACATATGATTGACTTCATTATTCTCTCACTCCTCCTCATTGGTTGACTCATTCACTCTTCAATAATTTATTTTGAAAAATTTGCTAAAAAACAACCCTTATATCGGTGAATTTGACTAAAAATACCTCTTATATCGTTAATTATAAAGCCCCACCCTTATATCATTCCGTTAGCAAATCCCCACCCATGCCTTGTTTCGGTTAGGAATTCCGTCCAAATACGTGAAATTACAATTTTACCCTTCAAATTTTTTTAAAATTTCAATTTTGTCCAAGGTTGAGTTGGAGTTGAAGCTTCATCGTGAATATTCAATGTAAGATGACGACCGGAGTTGTTTCAAACTTATAAACATCCTCTGCAAACCCTAATTGCTTTCTCTACCTCTTCATCTTCTTCGAACCTTTTCCCCCTCCTCCAACTCCAATTACCAATGGCTTATCCACGATCCCTGCCTCAATTCATCGTGAATGGTGGAAATATCTAGTCACCATTGTTGTTTTCCCCCTTCCTTGTCACCGCCGAGGGGGATCTCCTTCGTTTCTGCATTTGCTTACGCTTCTTGCATGGAAGGCTGGTACTACCGCTGCATAGACGTTGATCCTTGAGCCGTTCGTCTTCTAACTCAATCTCAATCTTCCATCCCTTTTCAAAATTTCAATTCCCTATTTTTTACAATCACTCTGTTTTCCTCCTAATCTGCTGATTCGGATTTATGAGAGGTTTTGTTTCGAGTGATTGGATTGGGGCAAAAACAAAAAGAGATAGAGAAAATGTTGTTAGGTAGACCAAAGAAGGTTCAGATTGCCAAAGGCAACCGCGTTCTGATCACAATTAATGTTCTTGGGAGCGCCAGACCGATGAGGTTTGTCGTCTCGAAGAGGAGCTCGTGGCTACGGTTATTGACATGGCGCTCAAATCTTATGCGCGAGCGGGACGACTACCTGTTCTCGGCTCCGTTTTCGGCGATTTCCAGCTTTATTGTCCGGCTGCTGGATCTGACTGTAAGCTTCAGATCTCTCTTATTGAAGTTTTTCTTCTAATTTTACCGCTTTCGCCCACGGTATGTGTCGGTTGCTTCAGTTTTCACCTAGTCCTTTCTAGATTGTTTGTTGTCATATCATAACCGCTTGATGTTGATGATTTAGCTGCCTGCCTGTCCATTTGATGTTGATTTATTCCTTTTTCCGCCGAAATTTATGGTCGTCGTCTGTTGCCCTATCCGCCTTCTCGTCATTCGCCTCCGTCTTCTCGTCGCCGAATCGGTGAGTACTACTGCTAGTGGTGGGTTCTACAGATAAGCGTAAAGCAAATCTAACTTGCACAGCGAGAATGGACTTCTCCGTAATGTAATAGAAGAGTCACAGTCAAGTTCCCCGGGCTTTCTCTTTATTCTGACTAGTCAGAATCATAGATATGAATTCAAGCAAAATTGTAATTTTTAAAATTTTTGAAGGGCAAAATTATAATTTCACGCATTTAGACGGAATTCCTAACAGAAACAAGACAGGGGTGGAGATTTGCTGACAGAACCGATATAAGAGATGAGGCTCTATAATTAACGATATAAGAGGTGTTTTTAGTCAAATTCACTCATATAATGGATGTTTTTTTAACAAGTTTCTCAATTTTTTTCATTTTCTTATATCTTCAGGTACTATTCATCTATCCATATATTCAACAAGGTTTCTTTATATCTAGATTAAACGGCTAATAAAATGTTTAACTTTGACAAATTTGATTCTTAGGATTGAGGTTCTTCTGAAGAAAGTAATTTTTTTCTTAAAAATTATTTGTTATTATCTTTTTTTTAAAAAATTGTTATTAAGAAGTCATTCATAAGAAATAATGTTTTTGCTTTCACTCTAATTTATTATACAATGTTTATTTTTATTTTTATACTTTTTATTAGACTTAACAATGGTGCGAGTGCTAATACTACTTGTGAGTTTGTGTCTAATATTTTCAAAGTTATTTCATATAATAAAGCTAACTATTTTACAGTGACATATTATCTATATCCTTGATATATTAAGTATAATAAGTGATATATGCTTCGTTCGGAAAGTATGGGATGAATTTATTTTTTCCATCTAAATGCAAGGGATAGATGAAGAAAATAACTAGATGAATCAAGTTAGCTTAATTTCAATTTTTAGTGTAGATCGAGTCACCATTGATGGCATACAAAGGTATGAATACGTTCTTCTTTTGAACTCATGTTTTCGAAACCGAGTGAAAGCGAGGTTTTGTGAGGAAAAAATTGAGTAAAAAAATAAAGCGTATAAAAATAGAGTGTCAAAGAATAGAGAGGAAAGAAACAATAAAAATCCAAAATAATATATTCTAGAGGGATGAGACAAAAAAACAAGAGAAAAATATAGGGTGTGAAAAAGGAAGTTAAGTGAGGGAGCAATTTTAATGGTGAGTTGATGATAGGCACGTCTATGACGCATCTATTAGCATAGATTTAACATCGTTTCACTACATTTATGGGCGTTATTACGACATATTTAGTCCAATCCATTATCCGACTCTATATATTTTGAAGCTTATTAGAGTTAACGAGGAGCTTATGAATGAGGGAAGACAAAGGCATGCACATCGAAGGTGCAAAAGGAGCTAATGGAGTCAAAATAAGCAGAATACCCATCGGCGGCCGCGGTACATCTATCGGCGCCCGCCGATGTGGGATTCCAGCAAGGCCACATAAGACCCGTCGGTGCCCACCGATGACCATTTTCGCTCGCCGATCTCCAAACGGATTTAAACGACTTGGTCTTTCTTCATATCTCTTCAATTGCGATCTTAGATTTATATTATTGTTATTTTCCGACTTTTTGTTATTTTATTTTTTTATTTTAGGTTAAGCCTAAAGCCTGAGACTTTTTCATTTAGAGAGTTCGCTTAATTAGCTTTTTAGTTCTCGTTCTTCAGAATTAGGTTACACTTGAGAGTTTGACACCCACTTTCTTCATTCTCTCTTACATACTTTCTCTTAGGTGTTTTGAGAAGTTTTCTCCAGAGGTTAGTTATGTTTATTCATTGTTTCATCTTTCTAAAGCTTATTATGGAGAGCTAAAACCCCAATTTCTTAGTACAACGTCGACTTGTTGTTTGGTTTGACGTAATTGAGTGATTTTGGTTCGTTAGCATTATTTCATTGCTTTTCTCTTAATTTATGATTATTGAATTCTGGATTTTAATGGTAGATTGCTCTTCTAGGATGAAGTTATTACTCATAAATGTTAGGATAGATTAATGGCATTCGACTTGACCTTTTCCTTCGAAACAAGCATGACCTAAGTCTTAATGTAGAGAATTGCATTGTAGGCTAGTCACGATATGCTAGTCACGAAATGCCTTTTCCCTAGTGTTCTTCACATTAATGCTTCCATTGATTTAAACTATATATGTTTGTTATAGTAATCAATTTGGTTAGGGTTGGTATACTCGGTTTGATGTGCTAGATAATTGTTGTTATAGGAATAGGGTAAAAAATGCTAGATTAGTATTTTATGGAATCACAATGATATTCATCAACCAAATGAAATGGATTTTCTTTGCTAACATTCATCTTAAATAGTTTTATAAAATCAATTTCTATTGCTTTCATAAATTAGTTTCCAAAATAACAAAACCCCCCAATTGTTTTATACATAGGTTTGTCCAAATAAATCCTAAATAAGTCGTTGCCTCCTGTCAAATTTGACCCTTACTTCCACTATATTCTAGCCAATAGGATTTAGTGCCAGTTAGGTATAAATTAGGCGAGATCTTAATCTCGTAATTATTTGCATGAGCGTTGTGTTAGTTTGAAATCCAATTCTTTACATTTTTATGACCGGATAAACACGTGTTATCTCATCAAATTGGCGTCGTTTCCGGGGAGGCATAAAAAATGACAAAAAATATTTAGATTTTATTTGAACATTTCTTAGCGTGAATCACTTATATGGTTCACGCTTGTTCTGCTGACTCTTCTCCTATTTCACCCTTTGCAGAGATAGAAAGCGAGTTCCATCGTCTAAAGCGAGAAAGAATTCTAAACCAAAGAGGAGAAGCGACTGGAAACTTGTTAGAAGAAATGGCAGACCAAACTTCGGAAGTTCTTACAACACCCAATTTGAGTCTACCACAACATCATTAGCTCTACCTACGCTCCCTGCGGGCAAAAATTCGAGCTTAAAATAGGGGTAGTACATCTACTACCCAAATTCAACGACTCCCTGCTAGAGGATCCCATCCAAAACCTCGAAGAATTTGTGGAGGTGTGTGTCAAATTGTGACCATTGGATGTGGACGGAGAACTGATGAAAATGAGATACTTCTCCTTCTTTTGAAAGACGTTGCAAAGGATTTGTATCACACCCTTGCTCCGGGTAGTGTTACGAATTGGGTGGACATGAAGAAGCTATATCTGGCAAAATACTTCGCCACCATCAAATCCAATGCTCTAAAGAAACAGATATGCAACATAGAGCAAGATGGCAACGAATCTCTTTATGATTATTTGGAGATTTTCATGAAGTTGATCAAAACCTGCCCCTACCATGGATATCAAGACCACGACTTTGTATTATACTTGCACAAAGGTCTTTGCAAGGATGACCGGTGTATGGGGAACTCATCCTGTCAAGGAAACATCATAGGCTTAACATATTCTGTGGCCACGAAAATATTTGCCACTTTAGTGGATTTTCAAGGCAATACTGTGCGAGGAAGAAGAGGTGTGTCCAGTGCTAATCAAGTTGAGTTTGACAAAGTGGTGCTACTCAAAGAGGAAATCAGGAGACTAAAGCTCTGGAGCACAAATCACCAAGTAAAGGCATGCGAAGCATGCAGAGACGATCTACATCCCACAAACGCTTTTTTGGTCTTTCCAAGAGGAGATAAACGGGTTGGCTTCCAACATACAAGTCTAGTGCATTCACAATGTGAGTGCACTAGACTTGTATGTTGATGATCTTGATGAGGAGGAGAAAGATGTTGAGGAGAAAGACGATATGCCAAGCTGTGATGGGCTCTTTGAAAAGTGGAAGAAATGAACAGAGAGGTCACCGACACCCATCGACAGACCATTAGCGCCCGCCGATATCCAGGCATGAAAGCCTCAGATTACAAAAAGCTCTTCGGCGGCCACGACAAAGCCATCGGTGCCAGCCGAGCGGAGGATGCATGTTTCGGAAATTTTGGCGAAGAAAACAAAGGTGACATCGGTGCCCGTCGACAGATCATCGGCGCATGCCAATCCCTTGCAGAGGAATTTGAAGCTTCTACACCTTAATTAATCACTGGCCGAACTCTATGGAATGGTCGTTTCCAACTAAGAGCTTCCGACGGAGGTAAATATTCTTTTGGCGTTGCTAGCTGAGACTTAAAGGAGAAAGATGATAGCCCAACTACTCTAAGTCAAGAACACCGTGTGATGCGCCAAAACCTTGACAATTTAGAGAAATACATCGTATCTTATAGAGCGACATATGAGGCTAAACAAAAAGAAGAAGAGAAGCGACATATGAGGCTAAACAAAAAAGAAGAAGAGAAACTCCGAAGAGAGAAAGATCCCAATCCCAAGAAATTTGGAACCCACATTCGCAAAGAAGCTCGCGAACGCTGGGTATACATTGAGCTGATGGAAAACGGATTCGGGTATGAGTGTAAGGACCCGAACTACATTCGGAGTGCACCGGTAGAGGAGCTTGAGCTATATTCTGGTGACCGAGGTTTTATTCTAGGTGTAAGACACCACAACGACGGAGATGAGCTCAAAGAGTTCAATTTCAGCAAGGAGATGTCACCTAATGGTTGCCGTCGTCTTAACTTCGAGAGTAATGACTCGAATGATGTGCACCATGAACCACTTCCACGCCTCAGAGGTCCTTATCGACCAATCATTATAGCCAGCAAGTCCGAGGATAGCGGTTCATCACACCCGAGCATCCATCACAATTCACTTAATCTAAACAATTCCTCTTCGGACAGGGAAGAGGCAGTGACTCCTATGCCGTACGATGCATTGCGACAATCAATTGTGAGGAAAATGAAGAGTTCTATGGAGAAGATACGTCATATGAGGAGGAGCTGTCTTCAACTCTAAATGAGTTGGAGATCTGTGAGACAAGGAGGAGTTTGATTGAGACGTTTAGCGACATCGATGAAGAATCTCCCCTCTACACATAAATTATGACAATCTCGGTCGCTTCACGTATTCTAGATGAGATCGAGACAAACAAGAAAAAGAAGGAGCAAAAGGATCACAAATGGAGAAAGAAGATACGGACCACATTCCCATAAAGGAGGAGGACCTCGGGATATTTGCAATTCTAATCAACATTGGCAAAATGGATATCGACCGAGCTCTACTTGATCTAGGTGTGACCATTAATGTTCTTCCCTCTTATTTATATTATGACATTGGTCTAGGTCCTATGCAATTAAGTAGAGTCACCATTGAACTAGATGACAAGACCAACATACTCCCATTAGGTAAATTGGAGAATGTATGGGTCCGTGTGGGAGAGTTTACTTTCCCCATAGATTTTTACGTTATGGAAATGGGGTACAAATATAGGGCGGTTCCCGTCATTCTATGACGACCGTTTATGAAAACTATGAGTGTGGTTATAGATGTGCGAGCATGCACAACTACTTTGAGAGTCGGTAGAAAGACTGTTACATTAGCAATGGACGGCAGGCTATCGATAACCCACTGATTCATTCTATTAAAGGGATGGAATTAGTTGTGCCGGGCTTGGAGACCAGACTGACTTTGCCCGGAGGATCTAGTTCCGGGAATGTTGATTCACTTGTGCAGACCGAGCACACCACTAGTAGGACCCCGCAAAAAGCTAAGTGTGGGAAGCCGAGAAGAAGTCCGGACCTAAGGCAAGCAATCCTAAGAAGAAATGCAAAAAAGGGTGTACTCACAAAGCTAAGAATTCCAAATGTCTTCAAAGTTGGCGAGTGAAAGCTCCAAAATGTGTGGACAACACTTCCGTGAGTTAAGCTACATAAGAGTCGACCATGAATCTAAACAAGGTGCTTCTCGGGAGGCAACCCGAGTTGAGGTAATTTTCTTTTCCTATTTCTCTTAGTTTAGATTGCATTTTTTTGAATTCGTAGGTTAAATTGAGTCATTTTCTGCTAAACAAATCTTTTAGCTATATTGTAAAAAATTGTTTTGTATTTTGAACCAAAATTTTCAAAATCGAGTGAAAGCGAGATTTTGTGAAGAAAATATGATGAGTGTGAAAAAGGCATGAGCGATAAAAAAGAGTGTAAAAGAATAGAGCGGAAAGAAAAATCTAAAAAAAATATGTTGTGGGCTCGAGGTAAGAAACAAGGGAAAAGTCCTTGAGCGTGAAAAAGAAAGCGAGTGAGGAAGTGTTCTTATTGTGAGATGGTCGATGAGATCGAACCGAAAAATAAGAGAGTTGTGTGGAAAGAAAGAGTTAACGAGTGTGTACATTTTTGGTGAGGATTCGAGACACAAAATTTACCAAAATGCCCCTAATTTCTTCATCTTCTTTCCCCCCACCTATTTTCCTAAACCCTTACTACACTAGAAAACATTTCTTTCCTTTCCTTCTAATTCACCACCATATAAACCCATTCCCTCTCCCAAATGAAACCAAAAAAAAATCCAAAAACACAACTCCCGCGTTCACATTCATGAGCAAACCCATAAATTTTGTACTTGCTCCAACGACACCCGCTAACTGCACTTTTGATGCCAGATCTCATTTTCTGACCAAAACCAGCGGCCCAAACACAACCCATTAGCTTGTTATTCCCCCTATCTATATTTTGAGGGATGATTTGGCTCATTTGGAGGTCGTTTTCACCCTCGATGAAGGTTTTCGTGTTTGTTGAGATTTCTCTCAATTGTTGGCGCACACCTACAGCAATCGGCGCCCGCCTATCCCACCAAGCTCTCATCAGCAACCGCACGAGTTATTTAGAGCGTTCCAAGCAAGACATCCGCACCCGCCAATAGCCATCCGCTCCCGCCGATTGTTGCTCACAAGAAACCTGACATAAATGCCATCGACGCCCACCGATTATCATCCCCACCCGTCGATCTTGCTTCTATTTGGAAACTCTCCTTTTTCAAGCTTTTCAAATTTCTACATTCAATTATGAGTTCCAAAAACCAAGCTTCGTCCTCCAACCTTTTCAAATATCTATGTTCAATTGAGATGTCGGAGATCACCACTAATGTGTGTAAACGCGACGTCATGTGCATAATGTTTTTCGACAAGTACTTCTATCAGGAGTTGGGGATCGCTCGCTGTCTACGGGAGATGCTCGATCAAGACAGGTTGGCTGAATTTTATGACATGAACGATTTAACATATGTGAGTTGGACGCAAGAGTTTCTATCAACTCTTCCTATCAACGAAAGCACCAGAATGACCAAGTTTAGCTTGGCTGGATGAACGGCGCAACTCGAGATCGAGTAGTTGCGCAATATCTTCGGTGTCACGAATGCACCCACTCCTTTAGCTGTTGGAGAGAATGACCATTATGACTTTTGGCTCCGGTCGACAGGTGTGAACTACGACTCACACATCTCGAATTACAATTATTCGTGGTCAGACCCTTGCCTTCGTCTCACCCACAAGGTGATTCACTTGACATTCTTTGGCCAGTCAGAGGTCAACAAGATTGTCATTTCTAATTTGAAGGCGATGTGGACATTTACACAGAACGAATACACGATTATGGATTGGGTTGGTTATTTTTGAAGAGTTGCTTGAAGTTCTAGAGCGCGACACTTGGACGAATCTGCATTGGAGGAATGATTACTTTTGTAGGGGACTTTCTACATCTAAGTCATCCCAGTGAGGAGCTAGTTAGTTATGATTCTTAGTTTAACGCTGTCTGAATGAGGGATTTTCATATACTTCAGACAGACATTGTGCATCAGCAGGGCAGAGACTGGGAGGTCCACTCTTATCTTTTTGGTGCTGAGAACATGCATTCGTTTGTGCTCCCTAGGCCCGAACCTTTGCCTTACCCCGGTGAGAACTATGTAGAGTGAGACCTTAGTCACTTGGTAGTCATTTATGTGCCTCTAGATCCTCCTCTACCAGCAGCGGCGCCTGAGAAACAAGATGATTACAGACGCATGGCCTATGAGCAAGTTCAGGGTCTGGAGCAGCACTTCACTAACTATTTTGCGATCCAAGACACTCATTGGGCTTCTCAGGATGCTCGCTTGGCTGGACAAGACGGTCGTTGGGCTGCATAGGAGGCTCAATGAGTGTCTTGTGCAGCCAAGCGAGCGTGACTACTTTGTAAGGATTGAGAGCATTATACAGTGTGATTAGACTTTGATGTATATGTTGGATTGGTGAAGGACGAGCTTATCGGTTATTGTTTCTATGTGAGTGTTTTTGTACTTTGGCTTTCTACATGTGGATTTATTGATAGTAGAGTTGTATTCTGTTCCACTCGGGATGAGTAGAAGTTTAAGTGTGGGGATGTTTGATAGGAACGTCTATGACGCGTCTATGAGCATGGATTTGGCACTGTTTCACTACATTTATGGGCGTTATTACGATGTATTTAGTCCAATCCATTATCCAACACTATATATCTTTTTAGATAAATTTTGGATTTTATTAGTGTCAACGAGGAGCTTAGGAAGGAGTGAGGACAAAGGCATGCATATCGGAGGTGCAAAAGAAGCTAAAGGGGTCAAAATTGGCAGAAGACCCATCGGCGGCAGTGACACATCTATCGGCGCCCACCGATGTGGGATTTGATCAAGGCCATAGAGGATCCGTCGACGCCCGCCGATCTCCAGACGGATTTAAACGAATTGGTCTTTCTTCCTATCTTTTCAGTTGCGATCTTAGGTTGATATTATTGTTATTTTTTGAGTTTTTGTTATTTCATTCTTTTGTTTTAGGTTAAACTTTTAGAAAGGGATGAGAGTTTATCATTTAGAGAGTTTGTTTAGTTCACTTTGTAGTTCTCTTTCCATCGTTCTTTAGAATTAGGTTGCGCTTGAGAGTTTGACAACCACTTTCTTCATTCTTTCTTACGTACTTGCTCTTTGGTGTTTTGAGAAGTTTTCTCCAGAGTTTAGTTATGTTTATTCATTGTTTCATTTTTTGTAAACCTTATTATCGAGGGATAAAACCCCAATTTCTTAGTAAAGCATTGAATTGTTATTTGGTTTGATGTAATTGTGTGATTCGGTTCATTAACATTATTTGATTTCTTTTCTCTGAATTTATTGAATTGAATTCCGGATTTTAATGCTAGATTGATCACCTAGGGTTGAATTTATTATTCATAAATATTAGGATAGATTAATGGCATTTTTCTTGACCTTTTTCTTCGAAACAAGCATGACACTTAGATTCGGTTTGAACTAAGTCTTTGTGTAGAGAATTGCATTGTAGGCTAGTCGTAAGATGCCTATTCCTTGTTATTCTTCATATTAATGCTTCCATTGATTTGAACTATAGGCGTTTGTCGTAGTTAATTAATTTGGTTAGGTTCTGTATTCTCGGTTTGAGGTGCTAGATAAATGTCGTATAGGAATAGGGTAAAAATGCTAGATTAGTATTTTATGGAATCACAATTATATTCACCAACCAAATGATATGGATTTGCTTTGCTAAGATTCATCCTAAATAGTTTTATAAATCAATTTCTATTGTTTTTGTAGATTAGTTTCCAAACCAACAAAAAGCCCCAATTGTTTTTTACATAGATTTTTCCAAATAAATCTTAAATAAGTCGTTTCCTCCTGTGGAATTCGACCCTTACTTCCACTATATTCCAGCCAATAGGATTTAGTGTCAGTTATGTATAAATTAGGCAAGATCATGATATCACAATTATTCGCATGAGCATTGTGTTTGTTTGATATCATATTCTTTACAATTTTTACAACTGGATAAACACGCGTTATCTCATCAATTGATGTACACGTCTACGACGGGTATATTAACATAGTTTTATCATATACTTAGAGCCATATTGAGCTATATTGTTGTGTATTTGGTGCATATCACTTCACGACCATATATACCTTATAATGATGCTTTATGGAGCTTTTGAAGAGAAGAGAAGAATGGAGGATAAGACACACACATAGAAGATCAAGAAGGAGCTGAAGGAGTTTTAGAACTGATTTATGGGAGGCGCCCGCCTATGCACTTTCGGCTCCCGTCGATGGATTTCCAGGAATTTCCCACGCATAACCGGTGGCTCCCTCCGATCGCTAGATATTTAAGACGGGAGTTTTTCTATTTTCTACCCTTTCTTAGACTTTGGTTTGTTTAAGTTGTTAGTTTCTCGATTCGTTTTTGTTACTTAAATATTATAATTAGTAAGATATAGTATAGGGGTTTTCTAAGTGGTTATTTATTAGCCTCTTATTATTATCTCTAGAGAATATCACATTTCAGCTATCGTTTATTATTTTCCATCGTTCAAGCGGTTTATAGACTTTGTGCTAGAGTTCATACCATTATTATCAAGACATTGCTTTTATTATCTCTGGTTCGAGTAAATAATTGATATTATCTAAGTAAAGTCAGTGGAGGTATATTGGTGTATGTTATGAGTTATTCTAGACTATTCATATGCAGAAGTTATATGTTTTTCTCTTGTATTGATTTGTTGATTGAATTATTAGTCGAGTTCTAGATTGATCTTCTAGGATTGAATTGATTATTTTATAACACTATGATAGATTGTTGTGTTATTTACATTCTACTCCTTTAAAGCAACCATAAGATTTTAGTATCTGTTTCAACTAGAACTTATAGGTAGAGAACTGCATTATAGGATAACCTCTTTTCTATTTTTGTATTCTAGTATTCTTCATATTAATGTCTCCTTTAGTTTGAATTACATGCCTTCATCGTGGTTCAGTAATTAGGACATAATTAGTATGCTCTGTTGGAGGTGCTAGTTAATTTCCTATAAGTATAGGAATAACTTGCATAAAGGTTTAATCTTTAACTTTCTATGATCAACATTACCACTGAATAGAAATTACGCAGTGGTACTAAGACTTTTTCCATTTATTGATTATAGGTTTTTACCGCTTTCCTAGATTAGAATTATTAAAACCCTCCTTTATTAATATTAAATTGTTTAGTAGAAATCACTGCAGAAAGTTGATAAGCCTCATGTGGGTTCGACCTTTAGTTTTCCTATATTCTTACTTGTTAGGTTTTTGGTTAGTTAGATTTAATAATTGGTGAGATTACATGTCTTGCAAAATTTGCATAAACACGCTTTTGTTTCCCTATAAAACGACTAGGGAAAATGTGTGGTTATCAAATTGGCGCCGTTGTAAGGGAGGCAATAAATTATCAACAATTTTTGTTTGGTTTCTATTAATCATTTGTTGGTTTGAACCATTTATATGGTTCGCACCTGTTCTTCTAATTCTTCTCCCGTTGCTCCGATTGCAAATATAGAGCGCGGGTTTTATCATTTACGGTAAGAACGAGCACGAGATTTGGAGGGAGAAGAAGAATTCATGCGATACTTGTTCCTGACAAAAGATGAAATGGTTGGGAGAGTGACTTTGGAGATGTTGTTAGCTCCTAAATTTGGGTTCCCTACTAGAGCATTAGCCCTTCTCGCTCTTTCTGAAGGCCAGAGATTTAAGCTCAAGACTGGGTAGTACACTTGCTACCTAAATTTTCTGGCACATCTATTGAGGATCCTATCCATCACCTAGACGAGTTCGTGGAAGTGTGCATGAATTTGAGACCTTCAGATGTGGATGGGGATGAGATGAAGATGCGATCGTTCTCCTTTTCCCTAAAGGATTCTGATAAGGATTGGTACCATACTTTGGCACCGGATAGTGTCACAAACTCGATGGACATGAAAAAGCTTTTCCTATCTAAATATTTCCCGGCGATCAAATCCAACTCCTTAAAGAAAAAGATCTGCAACATAGAGCAAGAAGTTGAGGAGTCTCTCTATGACTACTTTGAGAGATTAAAAATGTAATTAAGAGCTGGCCCTACCATGGATATCAAGGGCATGATCTCATTTTATATCTACACGCTGGCCTCTACGAGGACGATAGTCAAATGTGAATGCAGCGTGCCAGAGAAATATTATGAAATTAAGGTACAAGGAAAGCCATTGCTATTTTTGCACTTTAGGAGATGATTCAAGACAACATATGGGGATAAGTTCTAGTAAGAGGAATGCTCAAGTGCAACTCAAATAGGTCCGATGAAGTTGCACTTCTAAAAGAGGAGATTGGAGATTAAATCTCCGTGACATGTCCCACAAATTTAAGGCGTGTGAAGCTTGTGATGATGATCTCCATCCTACGGTGCATGTCCATCTTTCCAGAAGGAAGTAAATGCACTTGGTTTTCAACAACGGGTGTAGAGACAACCCTACAATGGCTAGTATAATCAACCATGTAGCAATTACCCCAACTTTGAGCATGGAAATACGGAGAACCAGTTGAATCCTCCTATGAGCCCGCCTCAACAATCCTATGATGTAATTATAAGGGCTTATTGCAAGCAACACCTACTTGCAAGGAGGTTTGAAGCAAGTGACTATTGCCAATGTGAAACTCCAAGAGACCATGGGCACCTTTGAGAAACAGCTGGGTCAACTAACAAAGACTGTAGGACAAACTCAACAGCAGATCGGGTCGTGTCCTGTCTCAAACGGAGAAGAACCCGACCTTACATAATGTAAGTGCCATGGGAGTGTTTCTTGAGGATGTTGAGAGTGATGATGAGGCCAAAGGAAGCAAAAACGAGGAGAAATTTGTCCCCCGTGGTGAGCCAAAAGAAGAGAAAAGAAAAGAGGAAATAAGGCTCTAACCGGCGACACCAACCTATCTGATTTAGGCCCTCACTGGTCTATTTTGGTGATTTCCGGAGGAGAAAATTCACCGCCCGGTGCCCGATGCACATTATGGAGCACTCGCTTCCGAGAGAAGAGGATTAATACCAACGACCACTGGTCTGACTTCGGCGTGCGCCGGCGGGAGGAAAGTGAGAAAATTGAGTTGAAGGATTTTGGCGACCCCTGCCCAGATAGCAACGCCCATCACCAAGTGGAAGAAGAACAGTTTGGTGACCACTGCTCGCCTATAGGCGCCCGCCACTAGTTGCTTTTCAAAGTGATGACTCGAATGATACTATAGGCGACCACCTCCCACCTTTAGGCGACAACTTCCGTTTGATATTGATCAAAGATGATTCTGATGATGAAAACGGCAGCGGCCCCTCACCTACAAGCACCCTCCGCCCACCTGTAAGGATAGAGGACGATTCTTTGTCTTCTGGGAGTGATGACAGTATCAATTCCTATATCGATCCGTATTTTTAAAGCTTTTACTAGGAATTGGACGGTGCCTAAGGAGGAGGTTTATACGCCAGACGCTTCATTACCAACCACTCTGAGCAGAATGAATCTGCTGAAGTCTAACAAGGACCTGCTTGAGACGTTTCACGACGTTGAGGAGAATGCACCCTTATACGCCGAGATGCATGTTGATTCAGTTGCAGTGAGATTTTTAGATGGGATGCTGGGTGTAGAGAAGAACAACAGATAAGAGCTCTTAAGAAGAAGACTATGGGCAAGAAAATTTCTGCGGTGCTTAAAAACATGCTTGAAAAGTCCGAGGACCCGAGAATGTTCATGATCCCAATTAACCTTGGGAAAGAGAGGATCGATCGAGCCTTGCTTAATTTTAGTGCGCCAATAAATGTCTTACCTTCTTATCTCCACTCTTCTTTAGGCTTAAGTCCTTTGAGGTACACTAGAGTCGCCATTCAATTGACTTTAGGGAAGTTGGAGAATATATAAGTGCGCGTGGGCAAGTTTACTTTCCCCGCGGACATTTATATAATCCAAATGGAGTATGAGGCCAAGGCAGTCCCAATTATTCTAGGGAGAATATTTATAAGAACCACGAGCACGGTAACAGATGTGCGAACAAGCACGACCACAATGGGATATGGTGGTAAGAACGTCACTTTAACTATTGATATGACTATGATAACCAATCCACTCTTCCAGTCGTATTTTGCTAGGAATAATGAACAAGAGTGTTGTTATGCAAACAAGGCAAGATGGAGTGTCTCGCCTCTTTTTAAAGAGAATCCTAACTTGACACTAAATCCTATTATTAGAATAGTGGAAGTAGGGGTTGAATCCACAAGAAGGCGAATATCTTATGATTAAATTCTACATTAACCTAAAGGACTAGTTTAAGGGGGTTTTAATGGTGCAATATCCTAAATAACTTCTAAATGCATAAGATCATTAATAAAGAGATTCAAGTGGAGAAAAACACTTAGCTAGACATTGTCCAGTCATATTTGACTAGTTGATCCTAGAAACTCAATTCACCTTAAACATGCATGTGTTCCTACTCCTATCCTAAGGTAACTAAAACCTCATACCGAGTGATGGGAGACTAATGTCGTTGTGCCTATCAAAGATACCCAACACAATTCCACTATTAAAGTGGTAAGTAGGGGTCAAATCCCAAGAGAGCCAGAACGTTAGTTTTTTTCTTATGATGTTACCTAGTAATAACAATAGGGGTTTTTGATTGTGATTGTAGTAACTAAGCAAAAGTAAAAGCAATGTATGTTGGGTTGTAACAATTATGATTATGGAGCTCACTCTATCTAGCATCAACGCATTGTTCAATTGAAATGTTGATCATCAAATTCTAGTAATTTATATTCTGAATTGGTCAATTTGGTTGTCCTACTCTTTGTCGTAAATAGCAACTAGTCCAAACAGTCCTAGAAACCCTTATTGTAAGCAATAACCAAGGAAATCCCAAGGTTCAAAAGCACAACAACATAAAGATCAAAGATAAGTAGGCCTATGCAATACCATCGGCAAATCACCGATATTTGACACAGGTTTATAATCTCTACAAAATAAGCACTTGCAAATTGTCTATGCAAATTCTGCTCGCTACCTAAAAGACAAGACTTTTGAAATCAAATTATCAAGCCTAGCAATATGATGGATAATAATCAACATAGTTTGCAACCTAGATAAAATCAAGATCAATCAATAAACAATAAAGCACAAGAGATCATAAAACAATCCTGAAATTAACTTTTAGAATAAAAACATAAGAATTCTCACAACAAACCTAAAAAAATGGCTTCAGCCTTAAGAGTGAACTACAGAGAACTTAGCCAGACATAGCCATCGAAAGCATTGAATAATATGGATGAATGATGGGAAAACAAACCAGGTAGGATGATAAAGGTGAAAGCTTTCTTCTTGGCTGCTGCTGAGTTCTCTCTAAATGAATGTGGCAAAAGAATAATGAATGAATGAACTCCAACCTAATTTATAAAGGCTTATATAGTCTCCAAATAAAGGGAAATAAAATAAATCTAAATAACTAAAAATATGTTAAAAAATAATATAAAATCTCAGATCAAATCTTCATTTAAGGCCCGTCCGTGTCCGCGTCACGATCGTGACAGGAGAGTCACGATCGTGACATTGCTCCAGTTCTCAGGTTCATGGTCGGTAGCGATCGTGATAGGGAGTCACAATCGTGACATGTCAATTGAGGCTAAGTCGCGATCGTGACATTGTTGTCTCGGTCGTGATAGCTTCAACTGAGGCTGAATCTCGGTCGTGATGCTCCATCTCGGTCGTGACAGCTTCTCCTGAGATGGTCTTCGGTCTTCTACAAGCGTCGAGGCATCTCGGCTTTGCCTCTCGGCTTCTCCTTGGGTGTAGGTGTGGCATACTTCCTCTAGCTCCATCCCGAATGCACTAAAAGTGAGTACAACCGGGATCTCCATGATAAAACCACTCAAATACCGCTTACGAGCATCCCGCTATCCATAAGTAAACTCCAACCAAGATTCCAAGAATACCACTCGTTAAGCACCTAAACACCACTATTGCTAATCTAATAGTTGCTAGTTAACACCATATAATAAGCTCCTATCAAACTTCCCCACACTTACACCTTGCTCGTCCTCGAGTAAGAAAATAAAGCTCACTCCTCCTAAAAGCACAAATGTAAGTTCGTGTTTATTAAGCCACTATTGTTAAAAGTCTTCTAAGGTTCATTAAGTCTTAGTTGCGCTTCTCAAGTATCGAATTGCGCTTTTAATACTTGGAGATGCGCTTGACCAGTGTAAGACACTTAGTAATTGATTGACTAAAGTCCTTGAACGCGGAAAAGGTCAGAAAACAATAAGAGCGCACTTTAAGTGTTTAAAGCGCACTAGATTTGCACACAAAGAGTTTTCCAAACGGTGCGAACCCTAAGTCACTAATTGACTCGGGATAAAACTCACCACTACAATGTATTGATTAGAAGAAGGTTACAATCTCTCGCTTCAACTCTTTGAAGCTCACTCGTAAACTCTCTCTTTACAATACTTGAGTTCAGCTCTCTAGAATAATGTCACTTCACCTCTCTTGATTACAACTGAGTAAACACTTAAGCTCTCCTAACTTCTCTCTGAATCCCGCACTTTGTAATAATAAGAGTGAATGCAACAGTCCACTATTTATACACAAACCTTAAGCTACATCTCTAACTTAATTTCGTGTAACAAACATAGACTAAGCATATTGCCACCTCATCAATCCGTGCGCCTTGATCAGATTGTAAGAAATAATCAGCCGCTCAGATTACCTTGGTTTTGTTCTTCCACTTGTTGATGCACGCCACCTCAGCAATCCGTGTCCACTGTGCTAACTAACTATCCTCCACGCTGGTGATCCCTGGTTATGCGTCCCAAAGTCTTCAAGTTCTTCTCACACCTCTTGTGCACGCAACTTGAATTCTCCCGCTCACCAGCCTTCCCTTTCATTTCGGTAGTTCTCTTCTGCAACAGCGTACACCTTGTGCTATGGTGGAACCTCGTGATCAACACTTCTTCCGCTTCATTCAAGCGCATCTTCTATGCCTTAGAAGCTTGCCTATACTCACTTCTGGGACTTGAATGGGATTATTAAACACCGCTTGCGAAACTTGCTTTCTCCGCTTGGTGTTAAGCGCGACTGAGATCAGTCGAAGCGCATCTCTAAGTGACTTAAGCGCATCCCAGCAGATATAACAATAACCTGGAAAGCTTAAAAACACTAAGAGATTAAACATATTAGTTTGTTATCATCAAAAGAAAGAGAAATAGATTAAGCTTTAATAAGACTATTAAAGCTCAACTAACAATTTCCCCCTTTTTGATGATGACAAACTGTGAACAGGTAAACTCATGAATACTTTCAATAATGATTAAGATAGAGACAATAAACACAAGTTAATCAAGTATTCAGATTCAGAATTAGATCGAAGTACCTTACCAAGTACTTAACCAACACAGTTTCAAATTCCCCCTGAGTTCAAGCACGATCTCATACTTCCCCCTTAATCAAAGAAGGATGTACCTATTTTCTTCCCCTTTTGACATCATCGAAAAAAATCAAAAGCATAGTCATACGGTAAGAAAGATAGGAGGGTGCGCTTGCTAGCTAATAAGTCAAACAGTGCAAGATAGCGAACAATAAGCAACTTAAGTAGCAAAGAGTCAAGTCAGCAAAGCTCTCAGAGGATATAAAAAATCAAAAGCATACTTCATTGATTATTATAGTAACTGCCACAAAATAGGTAGGAAAACCTAACGAGCTAGTTCACAAACGATTTAGCAGAGTAGAGAGAGAAAAAGAAATCAGCAAAAGCGCTTAAAAAGCGCAACCATCACAACACTTAACAACTACAGCCTTTCCTCAGATGCAAACTTCTCCTGAACCATGGTAACCACCTTCGTAACTTGTTCGATCAGCACAACCAGCTGCTTCTCGACTCGCTCATGATGAGCTTCAAGTGATGCAACAACACTTGAAAAATCTGTAGAGCTAGAAGAAGGACGAGCGCGAGGACTGAGTTCAGAGCGCGAGCTAGAGGGGTGTGTACCTTCAGGTTTAGGGAGGAGAATAGCACAGATGGAGTCTGGAGTGAGGAAAGTAGAGCAATCATAGTCAGGGATTGAGCTGTCATAGAGACCAAGCCTTGAGCATCTTGCAGATTAAGTGAGGGAAAGGTAGAGGCCCTGAAGTTGCAGCGCGACATAAGACGAGATGACTCATCATGATCTGGGCCGTATTAACTACCTGGTTCGAGATAACTGCATCCATTATACAACAATCTGCGATCATGACCTTCTCCCAGTCATAATCTCTCGGAGTAATGTTCGTGATGATGAAATGATGAAGTAACCTGCGACTCGGCTTTAGCATGTCGATGGTGAGAGCGCCTTTTGGAACATTTGGACCAAAAACGGCTTCCTTGACCTGTTTGGCTCCCGCGGGTCAGTTCTTCTTGTAGAGTATCCCAAACCCATTAGCTTGCCCGGTGAGCGCTATAGCCTTTTCAAGATCTTTCACCAAGAATGACTCCTTCGAATTACCACGCCAATAGAACCAAACCTGATTGTACTCTGGGTTGGCAGGCTGGTTCCATAGTTGCGTAGAACTGATAGAACATGGAGTCATTGCACCTTGCTGGCTCAGTTTCCAGCTTGTCCCACCCTTGAAAACTTAACCACGTCGAGAAGCGCAATACGTGCGATGACTCTTGTAGTCCAAAGAGGAGATTAGAGGTGACAATCTCAAGAAAGAGAAAGGAACGCTTAGCAATACCTGTCGGCACTGGAGGGAAATCATTGACACCAATCACCTTAGCGCGCTTTGAGCGAGTGGAGGTACCTTGCGCTTTCTGTTCTGGCTCATGTGGGGGTGACTCATGTTCAGAGCCATCTGATGACTCAACTTCTTCAGCTGTAGGAAGAGGAAGAGGTGCCTTGTGCTTACGACCTTTGCGGCGCAAAACATCACTTTGTCGATCAGCCTTCTGAGTTTGTAACGACAATGGAGAGTCATGGCCGGGACGAGCTTGAATGTGAATTTCTCCGTCTTCATCTGAGTCAGAGGGGATAGAAGCGAGAAGTTACTTTGGAGAAGTAAGAGTCTGTGTACCTGGTCTTGTCTGAGTACCTGATCGGGAAGGAGTATCAATTTCAAGGACCTCCTTACTCTTTGCTGGGGTAGAGAGAGAGGCGTCTGCAGCATATCGACCAAGCTCCTTCTCAGGGTCATATCCAGCGAGCTCAAGGTCTTCTACAGTAAGGGAGAAATCTACCTTTGGGTCGTGGGAGAAGAGGGGAGCGTCGGGGATATGAGGTTCTTTTGTGGGGCTAGCAGGTTGTTTAGTGGTGCTATCAGGCTCTTCTGTGATGCTCGGATTTTCTATGGGGATGTCTTGGTTAGGAATTTGTGTTTGGGGAGGTTCATCTTGTGAAGCGTGGGTAGAGGTGGACGGACCAGATGTAGAGGATTTTTTGATTTGATAATTAGTTCAACTTGGGCACGGGCGACTGGGTCAAGCTCGGCAAGGTTAACATTTTCATTGTTGAATTTGGAGTGAAAGTGACGATGAAGTTTGAACGGAGTTTGAGAGAGAGATAGATGAAAGAGGTAGGAAATAGGGTAAAAGGATGAGGAGCTAATACCTTGTATTTATAAGCACTCGTCCCCCACTCTCAACTGTTCAAGCACCCAATCAAAATCAACGGTAGAAAACGAAGTCCAACGGTCCAATTGGAACACTGATTTGATGCGCTAGGCTCCCAACGGCTACAAATGTAGCCGTTACCCGAAAAAGCGGAATAGAGCCGTTGACAGCCAGCCGTTGCTTCATAATTAAGGAAACCCAAGTCTGAAGGTAATCCAACCAGATGCGCTCCAAAGCGCAATAAACCTCAACATAGAAATGCGCTACAATAAGAAGCTCAACCAATCTCTCCTCTGGCTGAAAATCTTGAAGAAGCTCAAAAAACTAACTGAGGCAAATAGATGTAAGAGTGTGATGTCCAGTTCAATTCTCAAACAACAATGTAAAGAAATTCATGAACAAGAAGATGCACATTTCATATTGGGGACATTAGAGCATTCAATCACTCAAGTTGATGTGGACGTATGTGCATATACATGTAATATGGTAATTGAGCTTTATGTCACCAAATGAATACTTCTCTAATGTGGAGTTCAATAAAGGACGAGATAAGCATTACATCTAGTCAGGCTAAGGACACCTATGCAATGGATCATTTCTTAGGCATGTAATATGGGTAGAAGACGATCATCATTGTCAAGTTTTTGGCAAAGAAGAGCATGCATTGACTAATATTATATCAAATCAAGCCAAATAAGTAAGACAACTTCAGTACTAATTCATTTTAATGAACAACCATAAAGCATGAATGACTCAAAGCTATCAAGCGCAAGCTACCATAGTTCGTACCTTGATACTAAGCTCGCTAATTCTAGTCAAATAGGGAAATACTTACAGTTCCATTGCCTCAAAGCTAATGGAGTCGCATAAGGCCAAGCTGAACCCGAAGATTTAAGAAGACCTGTCGATTAAGCGCTTTAGTAAAAATATCCGCTAATTGCCCTTATGAAGATACGTGAGTAAGCTCGATGTTCTTGCGCTCCACATGATCACGTAGAAAGTGGTGCCGTACATTGATGTGCTTAGTTCGTGTGTGATGTACTGGGTTCTTGGAGACATAAATTGCGCTGGTATTATCATAATAGATAGTAATAGTTTCAAGATTAATACCGTAATCATCGAGTTGTTGCTTTATCCACAGTACTTGAGCACAACATTGCGCTGCGGCTATGTACTCTGCTTCTGTCATTGAAAGCGCAATACAATTCTACTTCTTGGATCCCCACGATACAAGACATGGTCCAAGTAACTGTGCCATCCCACTTGTGCTCTTACGGTCTGCTAAATAACCCTTTAGAAGTATCTCTTGATCAGGGATGACCACTGCACATTCACTTGTGCTGAACCATACTTTGTTTCCCCCTTGGTCGCACAATTGGGCTACACTGAGTAGGTTGAATTTGAGGCTTTCTACTAAGTTCACATCTTTGATTTGTATTGACTTGTTGAGATGTGCGCTGCCTCGAGCTTTGATTCTTCCCTGCTTCTTGTCACCGAAGGAGACGCTGCCTCCCTCCTTAGCTTGAAATGAGAGTAGTAATGTTGGATCGCCCGTCATGTGACACGAACATCCGCTGTCGATATACCACCTACTCTTCATTCCAACCTGCAAGTGAAGAAATCAAGCTTTGATCTCCCAATGAAGCTTGCGCTTCGAGGGAATATTAGACATAGCTATTGCTGAGCTGGTCTTTTAGACTGGCTCATAATAGCTAGGATCGTTCAAATCTAGCACTAGATGAGGTCTCGCTTCACGAAGTGCACCTCTGCGTGTTGAAGCGCCATCGTTCTCGACAGGTGAATGTCGATGACGTGTGCGCTTGCCCTCAGATTTATCCATTGGCTTATAGGGCTTATTTTTGAGGCCTTTTAGTTCCTCACACTCATGCCTATCGTGTCCATTTTTACCACAAAAAGTGCAGTAATGGTTACCTCTCACGTAACCATACTTCCCTTTTCCTGGTCTAAATAGTGCTTTCTTCTCGAGTTTCATAGGCTGAGCTGGGGTGCGCGCTTGTTTTTTGTACAAGTGATGCGCTTTTTTCCCATGAAACCACTCTTTGGTTTTGGATGGTTGTTCCTCAAGGACATTGATTCTGCTTTTCAAATGAGAGTTTTCATTCTTGTAGACAGTCAAGTCTTGTTCAAGTGACTTAAGCTTTTCAGAGTAGTCACTTGTTTGAGGAAAGATGGTAGAAGAAGAAGACTCCTGGGGGTCATATCCCAGTCCAGGTCTAGCTTTGACAAAGACTGTTTGAGAAACAGTCCTTGCCTCTACTAGTTTAGTCAGGTCATCTAGCTTGGAAATGATTTGATCAAGCTTTACGTCCTTAGTTGAGTCAAAGTTTCTTTCCAATCCATTTCCATGACAGCGCTCACAAGATTTAGAGAGAAGTTTGGGCCTGTCATGCAAACGTTTGGAAAGCTCAACTATTACTTCTTTTTTAGAATTTAGTTCAACCAGCTGTTCTCTAGCTTCAGTAGCTAGAGACTTATGTTCAACCATTAATTCTCTTAAGAGGCAAATGAGGTTGCGCTTAGGTAAAATGTCAAGATTTAGATTAGCTACCTTAATTTCAGAACCAAAGTCTGAATCAGATCCTTCAACAGCCATTAAGCAAACATCTGCTTGCGCTCCATCTTCAGAATCTTCGTCTGATTCTCCCCAAAGCGTGACAAAGGCTTGTTTAGGGGGATATTTGTTGAAGCTTGCGCTTGGATTTATCTTGGCATGAGGACACGCCTTGGCTAAATGTCCTTTCTCATTGCAGTTAAAGCATGTAAAGTCTCGGACGTCGCGCTGCTTGGTTTTAGGATCGTGCTTGAATCCACCTTGTCTCTTACAGAATTTCTTCACTACCTTGGTCATCATGGCGACATCTCTATCATCATCATCGTCTCCTTCATCATCATTCTCTAGTTTTTGGAGGACACGTGAGAGCTTG
>NW_027367483.1:0-57728 GCF_046119375.1 Phyllobates terribilis | reverse complement strand
TGCACTAACTTTCAACCTTGATCAGACTTTTCTAAAAATGATTTTTGGATAGGGAATTGTTTAAACATGTTGTTGGCTCCCAGATACGCCTAAAAATAATCTATTACCAAAGGAGTTGACATCACATAAAAATTAAGAGTTGTTAACTTAATGCGTTAAATTATGACATTTTTAAAAAGAGGAGGTTGTTAGGAAACGGTGGCAACAATAATAAACGAGTAAGGGAAAGAAGAGTGCATGTAGAGGAGGAGGTTAACCTTCCTCTTCTAAGACACTAACTATAAGATTGTGATTAACTGAGTATACTATCGTAATAAAAGTCTCTTCCAATTCTTTTTCTTTTTTGTTCCCTACATTACAGTAGTTTAAGCGTACATGAAAAATAGTTTTTCCAAATTCCTATGCTATCTTAAGGTCATATAAATTGCATACACTAACAATTTCGTTACGAAGGATTGATAAGTTAGTTATTTTTCGCAAACTTGTTATAGTGAGAGATAGTACAATCTTTTAGTTAGTACTATGGATATGAATAGCATTTTCATAAGTTCCGATGTCAGTAATAAGGAATTGTTACTCAAATAGCTTAATAATTTATAAGGACACCTTCTCTATTTCGAGTTTCTATCTAATAGTTTGTTTAGGTTAAAAGGTATAATCAGAAATCTGTATAAATAACTTATTCTACAAAAAAGTTAATAGATTGATAAGTTATTTATTAATCCAATAACTTTACATGCTTGTCTAATGAATAGTCTTTCGTGAACTTCTCTGTGAATTTATACAGAAGCCATTAACTTTCTAGTACTGCCGGACAAATGCTGCTTAGCTTAGGAGAAAAATATGTTCAGGAGATTTGTGCAAGTTCTAGCACGTACAATTCCGTACAGTTTTAAAAGTGTAAACAAGATTTCACCATACATTCCGTGTCAGCTGAACGGTATTCTGAATCCCATATCAATCCAGTGCAAAAATCAAAAATATGCAATATATCCTATATATATACTATAGGCCTTGATAAAAAACATATATATAACAAAAGTTAATGAGTGGTTCTAGGTTCCAATAATTAAAACATGTAAATCAATAAACAAAGAAAGAAGAGGAGAAGCTAAAGAAAAGCAAAGGATTGGAAAGAGACCTTCCTCGAAATGGTGTTTAGGAAATTCTTGAGAACTTGGTACCAACTATGTCAACTCCTCCATGAACTTCTGCCAAAACCGATAAAAAGGAACCAAACATCAGGTTTCTCCATTTTTATCAAAGTTTCTGCAATCGATGCTCCATACTAAGAAGTGCAAATACAAATAAAAATCAGTAAATTCAAGTAGAAAAGATTTTTATAGGAAGGATGGAGAAAGGAAATTGTTGGTAAGTGAGAGATTAGAGCGGACCGAATAAAATTAATAAAAAGATGGTCTTACCATTAGGAGAAAGCAAAATTGTTAAGTTTGATAAGCATGCCACATGGAATGGCTATACACATGTAAGAAGGAAGAGGAGGGGAGGTCTAACAAATGGGCACGTACAGATAACCCCTAAAATGTAGGGATTGGGGTAGTGCCAAGACATTGAACAATAAAAAAGAATAAAACAGGGAGTGGACATCATTGTATCAAGGAATAGAGTCACTGGTACAATAAAAAAAAGAACAAAAAAAAGTATTAAACGGAGGGTGGTGTAATTTTGGCAAGGCAACGGACAATAAAAAAAGAATAAAAAAGTGGGAATGAACATCACTGTACCAAAGTACTATAAGAGCCTCACACTTTTTAAGATAGGTAGATTTTATGAGGATTTAATTTTAATGTTCAAAATACTGAACACATGTGCCAACAAAAAAGATGAAACAGTTTTTGAAGTAGGAATGTGAAAGCATAAGGAAAGAGACGGCGCAAAAAGACCCTTAATTATTTTTTGGTAATATTTTAATCAATTAACCGATATCACATAAACAAATAGTAATTTTCACTAAAAACAAGGGACAAATAGTCTTTTCACCATTTGACAAAAAATCGACAGAAAACGTAAACCGGTGGTGTTTGGTAAGGAAAAACTAACATTTGGGTGATTTTATGAAAATCGATTATATCGGGTGGTTTGCTGAAAAATTGGGTATATAACGGGTGATTTAGTGCACAAATATCTTATGTATTTTTTTCTTTGAAGCTTTCTACGATTTAGTCATTGATGTATAAAGTGGTGGATTTAAGATTTTCTTTAACGGGGGTCAAAATATTTTTTAAAATATAATGTAATATTATAATAATAAAATTTAATATTAGTTTAGTAATTATAATAAAAAATATATTTATAAGGATAAATATAATCATTTAATAAAAATATAGTGATAGTTATTTACAAAATATCAAAAATAAGAGAGATTGGATGGATATGAGATGAACTCAAGACCTTTCCATAATACAATTAGATGAAACACCTTAGCTAAAGAAGTTTGTTGTTATTGAGTGGATTTTTTAAAAAACAAATCTATTTTTTTGTTAATTTCCCCACTAAATATAATTATCGGGATCGGATAAACATGGGGCACGAGACCCCCTAATACCCCCTAAATCCGCCACTAGATGTATAATATATATGAAGTTCATTTTCTTATTACTATTTGACAACATTTTCTACATCTATCTAAGAAAGGATGAACTCATTCAAACTGAAATTCGATGGGAAGGAGCAATGCCTTCTAGACCTTGCAACGGTGCACACCATCTTGAGAAACAAAGAGTACTTTACTCACTTGAAATCCTATGAAGGCAATGTCACCAAAATATCGGGTCATATAGACACATAGAAAGGTCTGGAAGAGGTATTGTTATACTCCCAAGAAGAACAAAATTTATTATAAATGGTGCACTATATTCGAGTAAATCTCGAATAAATTTATTGAGTTTCAAAGATGTGTGTCATAATGGTTTCATATGAAAACCATGAATGAAAATGAGAAAGAATATATACGCATCATAAAATATGAATATGATCGAAAGCAGATACTTGAAACGATGCCAGGACATACCTCCGGATTATATTATAAATATATATATCGTGTGAGGTTAATGCAACAATAAGTAAGAGTTATTTGACCAAACTGCTTTCGTTTGGGTCATCCAGGGTCAGTAATGATGCATAAAATCATAAAGAATTCACTTGGATACTCATTAAAGGAAATTAAGCTCCTATCATCCAGCGAATTTAGTTGCAGTGCTTGCTCACTCGACAACTTATCATAAACCTTCCAAAAATAAATAGGAAGTGAAACACCTGCATTTTGGAAAGAATCCAAAGAAAATATGTGAACCAATTGCTCCACATTTCAATATTTTATGGTGTTAATTGATGCATCCACGCGTTGATCACATGTAAGTCTTTTATCAACAAGAAATATTGCATTTGCTAAGCTACTTGCTCAAATAATCCGACCGATGGCACAATTCCCGGATTATACAGTAAGAAATTTGGCTTGATAATGCATGCGAGTTCCATCTCAAACTTTCAATGACTATTGTATGTCCATTGGAATTATGTAGAGCATCCAGTAGCTCATGTTTACAGACAAAATTGTCTGGCCGAATCCTTGATAAAGCTATTATAATTAATTGCTAGACCATTACTAATGAAATCAAGATTAGTAGTGTCAGTCTGGGGACATGCTATATTGCATGCAGTAGCTTTGGTTCGATTGAGACAAAGTGAAAACCATGAAATATTCCCCACTACAATTAGTATCTGGTAAGGAGCCAAACATTCACATCTAAAGGTATTTAGATGTGCTATTTATGTTCCTATTTCTCCACCTTTGCGTACAAAATATGGGTTCGCAAAGAAGATTGGGAATTTATGTTGGTCTCGAATCTCCATCAATCACTAAATATCTCGAACCAACAAATGGTGATTTATTTATAGTAGTGTTGGTGATTGTCATTTTGAAAAAAAAGTATATTCCCTAAATTAGGGGGAGAAAATAATGGTGTAAATGCACATGGATAGGAAATTACATAGAATACAATAACATTATCTCACCTTGATCCGAGAACAAAGGTGTGTCAACAAGAAATACATCGGATCATCATTTGCAAAATGTTACAAATCAGTTACCAAATGCATTAGTTGACTTAAAGAAAGTGACTAAGTCACATACACTGCATCGATTGCACCTGAAAGATTCAAATACCAACTAGACAACCATATGCATCAATTCCAAATGAGTCTACAACACGTCTGAAGCGTGATAGGCCACCAGGTTCAAAGACTTGAAACCAAGAAAGTCAAAGAACACAAAGGGTATAGTAAGAAATGTCATGATAGCTTCTGAGAAAGATGATAAAGGCAAAGAGATTGAAAATGAAAGAATCTCACAAGAAAATGACATCCTAGATAATGACCAAAATATCGATAATTCCAAGATTTCCATAAACTATGTATACACAAGAATGTAATGGAGTAGGAAAGATGTCATTGTTGATGAATATATTTTCCTACTCAGTAGCTATAGATGTTATGTCCGAAGATGAGGACATTGAGCCAAAATCGATCGATGAATGTCGCCAAATGAAAGATTGACCAAATGGAAAGAGGCCATACAAGCAGAACTAAGATCACTTGAGAAAGCGAGAAGTTTTTGGTCCTGTGGTCCATACACCAAAGATATAAGCCCGTAGGTTACAAATTGGTTTTTATAAGAAAATGGTATAAGAAAATTGAAGTTGTCAGGTATAAGGCAAGACTTGTAGCCCAAGGTTTCTCTCAAATTCCTAGAGTTGACTATGATGAAACATACTAACATATGGTTAATGCAACTATTATTGAGGTTTCTCATTGACATGACTGTATTTGAGAAATTACAGATGTGTCTTATGGATATCTTGACTGCATAGTTATATGGATCACTTGATACAAATATCTATATGAGAGTTCTAGAAGGAATAAAAACTACCTGATAACTCCAAACCTCACAAATTTATTCTCTATAAAGCCGAGGAGGCCATTGTTTGGATTAAAAACAA
This sequence comes from Phyllobates terribilis, assembly GCF_046119375.1. NCBI lineage: Eukaryota > Metazoa > Chordata > Amphibia > Anura > Dendrobatidae > Phyllobates > Phyllobates terribilis. The sequence goes on along the minus strand of NW_027367483.1, from coordinate 52,710 downwards.
TCTCGAAGGATGTGGTACAACTTCCCCAGTGAATATATTGTGAATGAAGGGTATAAGAACAATTCCATATGCCCATGTGTTTCATCAAGCGATCCAAAAACGGGGTTGCCATCATAGCAACCTATGTTGACGATTTCAATGGAACTTCTCATGAAATTCAAGAGAATGCAAAATATTTGATGAAAGAATTCGAGACAAAATATTCCGGTAAAATTAAGCTTTGTCTTGGTTTACATAATGAGCATTTGGATGACAGAATATTTGTCTATCATTCTAATTACACTGAGAAAATCTTGAGAAGATTTAATATGGATAAAGCACATCCCTTGAGCTCTCCCATGGATGTTCGATCCCTTAATGTTGATGAGGATTAGTTTCTCCCTAGATAATAAGACGAAGAAGTTCTCGGTCCTGAAGTGCCATATCTAAGTGCGATCAGTTCTTTGATGTATCTAACTAACAATACAATACCAGATATTGCTTTTGTAGTAAATTTCGTCTCCAAATTTAGTTCCGCTCATACAAAGAGGCATTGGAATGAAATAAAACACATATTTTGCTATCTTTGAGGCACACATGATTTGGGATTGTTCTACTGCACCGAAAGAAATGCCACTCTTGCTGAATATGCAGATACAGGTTACTTATCCGACACACATAAGGCCAAATCACAAAATGGTTACGTGTTCACATATGGAGGCACTACCATATCATGGAGATCAAATAAGCTAACGGTAACAACAATGTCATCAAATCAAGAATAGTTGATTGCATTATATGAGGCATGGAGAGTGTGTGTGGCATTGCGAGAAATGATCACATTCATGCAGAAAGAATGTGGAACGAGACCCATCACCAATGGGCCCACAATACTATATGAAGACAACTCAGCTGCGTTACTCAGATGAATAAATGCTACATAAAGGGAGATTGTACAAAGCATAATTTACCCAAATTATTCTCTACCCATGACTTGGATAAAGCTGGAGAAATCAACATTCAACAGATCCAGTCGAGTGATAATTTGGCTGACATGTTCACGAAGTTATTAAACCCCAAGAAGTTTGCGGAACTAGTTTGAAAGATTGGAATGTGTAGACTCAGAGACACTCATTGATCTCAGGGAGAGCATCATACACGGTGCACTCTGAGTCTACACATCTCAGGGAGAGCATCATACACGGTGCACTCTTTTTCCCTTCAGTTAAGCTTTGATCCCACAAGGTTTTGCTTGACAATATCTTTAATAAGGCAGCATCATGGCGTACAACGAGATCTATGAATGCACTCTTTTCCCCTTTCATCAGTTTTTTTATCTCAATGGGTTTTTTCATGACAAGGTTTTTAACGAGGCAACATACATTTCATTCCCACATCAGTTCGAAAGTGAATATTCAAGGGGAGTGTTATGTATTACTGGAATTATCTAATGCATTTCTTTGACTTGCAAGAAGTTGATTAAAGCATTTAGAAGATCATGTTCAAAGTTTAAAAATGAAGATGTATTATTAAGATTAATAGTATGTCAATTATTCACTTTCTTAACTCTTTTTCACTTCACTTTTAAAATGATATAAATTAGTCAATAGTTAGGTGTTCCTCTTAGCCTATAAATAGAGCATTCTACATTTTGAATTTAATATAAAAATAAGAGCAATAATACATCTCTAAGATTCTTGATCTCTCATCCTCTTTCTTAATACTTAAGATTGTTTTAAGTAGGACCTTTATAAAGATTAAGTCATCGTATCTTAATCATTTAAAATCAAGATTAAGACACTTTATCTTACTAACTTCACATCAAAAACAAAATTTATATTGTACCAGTTTTGTTCACTGCATGTGTTTCTCCATGATTATGCATGGTTTCCAATTAATTGGATATTTTAAGTTTTGTAAAAATGTACGAGTTTAAGTGCGTGTCCTTCATTTCGATTTTTTTTTATCTATACATGAATCCAAAAATATTTACGAATCTATACATGAACTGTAGTATATGACCGATATATACACAGTTTAGGTTCGGAGAGAAAAGACGATGTCAAAGACGACATCTTACACACATGTATATTCAGGGTCTGAGCGCCGCCCGGAACGACGCCTCTTACAAGTGAGACGCCGCCCCACCTGGCATCTCACCTACATTAAAAATTTTCAATTTCAATTGTCGTTCGTCTCCTTCACTTACCCCATTGTCTGCTCCATACAAATTAAGCTGCAAAAACGCGAGTTGAGAGAGCTCTTCTGATGTTAACCTATTTTACTACTTCTGCTCTGTTCACTAACCTCAGTTTCATGCCAGAGATTTCAACCACCGTATTCTCTCAAATACCACATCGTTGGTGTCGGCACCACTTTCACCGCCAGTTGTGTTGAGGTTCTTCAACATCCTTGCTTACTTCTGGCCCCTTTTCGTCTCTACCGCGCTCTTCCTTGCCGTCGCCATTTTCGGATGCCACCACCGCTCGCTGAACTCTCTAGCGTCAAGACCGGTAAAGGATATTATGTTGTCGGGAACCTCCAGATCTGATTCTTGACGGTAGTTACAAGTTTGATTTGGAAAGAATTTCTTTGTTTTATTTGGATTGGATTTATGGCATCTCTTCTTCAATCTATGGCATTTGGGTATAGACCGAACAATTTTTCCTTATTTCCACATGGTTATGAAATGCATTTTACATACCTTTAATGGATGGTTTTGTTGGACCGGGATAATAAGACTATCCTAAAATAAATCCATCACAGATAAAACCCAAAAGCACACTTTAAATAAAGCCCAAAAAACTTCTAGGTCAAAAGAGCATCATAAATAGGGAGTTTTCATCATTAGTAAGGGATGGGGGGTTTATGAGTTATAGAGAAACAAATAAACTTGGTTCATCATTTCACTCTCTCAACCGATCTCATCTTCTTCATTCTTCTCCTAAACTCCTCATTGTTGTTGATTCGCTGGTGTCGGTTAGCGTCAGTTTTCCAATCCAAGCTTATTTCTCCTCCTTCATTCTCATTATTTGTCTTCTTTGTTCTTCGTTCAGCATCCCTCCCAACAAGTTCCCTTTGTTCTTCGTTTGGTTATCATCACCTTCGTCCTACTCGAAGTCGGAAAACAGAGGCGAGCATATCGAACTCCCACCTTCTTGAACCTCACCGGAGTAACAGGCGAGAATCTTGAACTACCACCTTATCAAACCTCGCCAGAGTAATAGGGGCCGAACCTTTTCGGAAAACAGGGGCGACCATCTCGACCCGGTGGCGCCGAACCCCTTGAACCAGTCGAACCGAGCCTCTCGAACTACATCTTCCGAGCTTCGTCGGACGTAGATCGATCATCCTCGAGCCTCGTCGTACGAGAATTGAACCTCGCAGCCTCGCCGGAGTCAGGCTCAAACTTCCCGAGGACGAGTCGAATCTCTCCCGAGGTAAGCTCTCAGGTCAAGCCTCTAAAACTGAGCCTTTCAAGCTCTTCCTCTCAAACCGCATTCCTCCCTGCGCATCGACGAAGACAGGGCAAAGCATTGGGCATGTTCATCAGTTGGGCATGTTCATCATTTGGCCCGCCTGCCCCATACAAGCAAGTTGGGCCTTTTTCCCTATAATGAGACAACGAGATGCAGCCTTGCCTGCCACTATTTTGGGCCTTTCCTCTAATACGGGCCTATTTTCCATCAATTCAAGCCTTTAACTCCATTAATTTGGGTCAGACAAGGCCTAAGCTATTAAATCACAATCAAGAGTAAAACACACTTCTTAAACAAGGTAAATGAGCTATAATCATTTTAATTATCTCAATTATATGTATTAAAGCTTCATCCGAGGGCGAACCTTGATTTATCCACACAACTTATATCGTATTTACGGTACTTAGTAGCGGGTAAGTAATATGAGAGAGACAAGTCATCCGATGAACGAAGCACATATCTCCATATTCTTAATGCTCAATTGTCAAATACATTATCTATGTACATTTAAATACATTACTGACTTGAGCGTCGGAAAGCCCGTCCCGGAGACCCTAACCCCCTGTTTCGAGCATTTTACAGGATAGTTGAAGATATCAAATTAACTCAGAGACGATTGGCGAGAAAAGAAATACGAGAAAGGACGGAAAAGCCCTCGAAGATGGAGTGTTGCCATCTTCCACCCGCTGGAGCAAGATACGGACAAATCCGGGCTTCAACACTGGCTTCGGCCGTGGGGATAATTTCCTCACACCTTATACGACACCCGATGCTCCGAGAGCTCTCACTCTTGCCCTCGAGGTATGTCCGATAAATTAGGAAGAAAATTCAAGCATATAAGATAATCCTTAGTTAATTACTTTGTGCGTTTTTCGCGAGATAGCAACACCCACGAGAAAGGGGTGAATGAGACGTTTATCTCACTCCTCGGGTGGGAAGGTCGCACGAATAAATGATGTTGAGTGGGAAGGTTATCCTCACCCAACTCGATGAGGTACGACTAATATACTCCTTGATAGGGATATGTGGATCCCTCAAGCCGCGACCACCTCGAGGACACCCGAGGTCGATAATGCGAAGCTGCAACCACCTCGGGGGCACCCGAGGTCGGTAACGCAAAGCCACAACCACCTTTGAGGCACCCGAGGTCGGTAACGCGAAGCCGCGACCACCTCGGGGGCACCCGAGGTCGGTAACGCCGAATAAAACAATACACGTCTTATAGGCAATGCACCACATTAAGGCTCGACAAGGCCTTAACGCCAAATATAACGGGACAAGTGAGAGAGCCATACTCACTCGACCGAATGAGGTACGACTATCATACTTACGCAAGTATATAGACCCCTAAAATATTAGCAAAAACCTAACTATGTATATCACAGTATAAACCAATTCTGCTTGGGAAGTGTCATTGAGCGCTGAACGTGTCGAGCCTGTCAAGAGCAACTAATTCAGCTTGGGCAGTGTCATCGAGCGCTGAACGGGTCGAGCCTGTTAGGAGCAACCCATTCAGCTTGGGCAGTGTCATCGAGCGCTGAACGCGTCGAGCCTGTCAAGAGCAACCTATTTATCGTGGACAGTGTCATCGAGCGTTGAACGCGCCGAGCCTGTCAAGAGCAACCAATTCAGCTTGGGCAGTACCATCGAGCACTAAACGCGTCGAGCCTGTTACGAGCAACCAACTCATCTTGGACAGTGTCATCGAGCACTGAACGCATCGAGCCTGTCATGAGCAACCCATTCAGCTTGGGCAGTGTCATCAAGCGCTGAACGCGTCGATCCTGTCACGAGCAACCCATTCAGCTTGGGTAGTGACATTGAGCTTGAACACGTCGAGCCTGTCACGAGCAACCCATTCAGCTTGGGTAGTGTCATTGAGCGCTGAACGTGTCGAGCCTGTCACGAGCAATCAACTCAGCTTGGGCAGTGTCATGGAGCGCTAAATGCATCGAGCCTGTCACGAGCAACCCATTCAGCTTGGGCAGTGTCATCGAGCGCTGAACACGTTGAGCCTGTCATGAGCAAACCATTCAGCTTGGACAATGTCATCGAGTGCTAAACGCATGGAGCCTGTCACGAGCAACCAACTCAGCTTGGACAGTGTCATCGAGTGCTGAACGCATTGAGCCTGTCAAGAGCAACAAAATCAGTTCGGGTTGTATCATCGAGCGCTATATGCCTCGAGCCAACCACGAGCAACAAAAGTCAACTTGGACCGAGTCATCAAACGCTATACACCTCGAGCCAGCCAGGGAAGCTTGGGTTGTATCATCGAGCGCTACACACCTCGAGCCAACCAAGAGCAAAAGGCAGCTCGGACTGAATCATCGAGAGCTATACATCTCGAGCCAGTCGTGAGTAGAAAAAGAGACATCAGACTGAATCAGAGAGCTGTACGCCTCGAGCCAGTCACGAGTAAAGAAAAAGACAAGGGGTTGTAAACCAAAGAGCGCATAGGAAAATACAAGTCCTCGTATTATATGGACTGAAGGTTTTATGATGTCAGGACCATGTAGAGTATATTCGGAGGAATATTATGGTTTGTAATATTTGGTGTTACTTTATTAGAGCCATCGTTCTAGAAAAGCCATTATATCACGACCCTTCATTTTTACCTTTTTCTATACATTGCTACAGAAGTAGAGAAAAAGGCAAGGGGTAGTAAATTAGAGGATCACGAGACAATAAATATAAGCGATTCAAGAGAAACGCATAAAAAGAGAAGTACAAAGAATAATAAGGCACTCAAATAAAAAGAAAATAAAAAAATAACATCGAGCCAAGTACCGGGCGTGGAAGACATCGGGCTGGTCATCGAGTAAAGAGTCCTACGCTTGTTGAAGCACGCCCTTTCGTATAAGTATGTGTCAGGTTGTAGGGTTGAACCAAATGCCCACTGTTTGTCAAGACGCGACTTTACCTCGTCGACCTCTTTCAAGTCGTGTAAGACTCGACTCCATCACTGAGCGACCCTAATGGTATAAGCCTCGGCTCCGTTGCCAAAGCAATCTTATATTTGATATAAGCCTCGGCTCAGTCACCGAGCAACCCTATATATGCCATGATATAAGCCTCAACTCCATCACCAGTCGACCTTGTATATAAAGTAATCCTCAACTTCATCGCCGAGCAATCTTGTATATAATTTAAGCTCCGACTTCATCGCCAAGCAACCTTGTATATAGATCAAGCCTCTTCCGAATCACAGAGTAACCTTGTGGCAACGAAAGTCTTTGCTGAGTTGCAGAGCTTTCTGCAAAGCGTGCATGCCTTCGTCTCGACAGAAGACAATCCCAAAGCAATGAAGCCTCCGTTCTCACGAAGCAACAATCCTTCGTTCTTGCAAAGCAACAAAGCCTTCGTTCTCACAAAGCAATAATGCCTTCGGTCTCACAAAGAAAGAGCAAAGCTCTCGTCTTTTGGGAAGTTCTAAAGCATATACCTATGGAAAAACATAGTAGCGCCTACTAAGGCAGTTGACTAAATTATCCCCTCGTAACGAGGAGCGATCCATGACCACCATCTCGAGTATTCAAGACCGGGATCACGAGCTTCATTGGGGATAATGATTTGTCTCGGTTTCCTTAGAGTAACACCAAACCCAAAGCTCATGACTCATGACTTCGAGGCCTCACATAGCGTGTAATCCACGCAGATACAATCGCTCGGGGCTCTGTCACCCGATTGATGCGTACAAATGCTTGCGGCTCTATCACCCGGACGATGAATTCAATCACTCGGGGCTCTATTGCCCAATTAGCATGTACAATCACTCGGGGATCTATTGCTCATTTATTAAGTAACAAGTATAGACGCTTGAGGCTCCGTCGCCTAGTTTACAAAAATAAGCAATTCGAAACTCGACCCCCAACATATCACAATCAAATGACTTGGTCTATAAAATATAATAAAAATAATAGTTCTTCAAAAGAACTTTGCATATATGGAAACGAGAAAGCAATAATCTTTGTGCCGTCGTATGAACGGGCACGAAGATGGTGCTCTAAACTCGTATGAAATCCCTTCGTTAAATTAATACGATCCAAGCGCTCGATGTCCTCAACTCCTATCTACTCGTGGCTAATTAAGAGTGCTGGAGCCCATACGACCCTTAGGTTGGGATTCATCCATGATCGAATAACCCACTGGCGAGTTCCGAGAAATAACTTTTGGAGATTTCACACCCATACACCGAGTTTACTAAAAAAAGTCTCACGAAGATTCTATGCCTTGTGAAAGATAATGTCGTTGTCCTAAGATTCCTAAAAGTACATGTGTCCGAAAATTTGCATGAAAGATCATAGAAATATTCACGAGACGCCCGTGCAAAATATAAAACTCAAGAGAGGTCCAATTAAGCAAGTCTCGTCTTTTTTTTTGCGAAGTCGAAGGACTTACGAGGCTGTGTTGGACCAGGATAATAAGACTATACTAAATAAAATCATCACAAAGTCCGCTTTAAATAAAATTCAAAAGACTTTTAGATCAAAAGAGCATTATAAATAGACAGTTTTCAAATGGGGATGAGGGGTTATGAGTTACACAAAAACCAATAAACCGTGGTTCATCATTTCTAGGGCTGGGACTTTGTACCCGAGTAACCGAAGAACCGAACCGAACTATGCATTTCGGTTCGGTTCGATGCGGGTACTGATAATTTATACGTTAAAAAACTACGATTCGGTTCCTGTAATAAATTTTGGGTTCGGGTACGGGTTTGTATAAAAATAACAGTGAAGAACCGAGGAACCAATTATTAATAACAATTACTTAGTATTTTTATTTATTAATTAAATCAAAGATAGATACACCTCCATAGTTTCTTGGCTTAATCCTTCACATTTGCGTCCGTTATCGTTTCTTGCCTTCCACGATGCCACTTAGCCTTCAGTTCTCCTTCCAAAGCGCTACTTCCACAAAAAACGTCACCCTTCCCTATCATTTCTCACCTTCCTCAATTCCAATAATCACTGCCACAACACAAAGATTGTGTTTGTCGTATCTAAACCAGTTTCCTTGTCATATTTGATATTGTATTTGTCATGTCTGCTAATTAACTATATCAGTTTATATTATGTCGCTCTCATACAATTTTTTACCAAACAATATATTTATTTAGTTATTCAAAACTTGTTGGTTAGCTTAATTATATGATGGACCATATACTGAATCTTCTTAGTAATAAATTATATACAATAATTAGTAACCGAGGAACGGAATAACCGACTTATGGAACCGAAGTGTGACATATATGTAAAATTTACGGAACAGAGGAACCGAGTTTAGAACCCAAATAAAGTTCGGGTTTGGGTAATAACACTTACTAAAATTTTCAGGAACCGAACCCGAATAAAATAACTTTTTTACATTACAGATAGGCCAAAAAATTACTAAGAACCGAAGTATCCCAACCCTAATCATTTCACTCTCTCAACCGATCTCATCTTCCTTGTTCTTCTCCTAAACTCCTCATTGTTGATTCGCTGATGTCAGTTGTCAATTTTCCAATCCAAGCTTCTTTCTCCTCCTTCATTCTCATTTTTTGTCTTCTTCGTTCTTCATTCAGCAGCCCTCCCATCAAGTGCCCTTCGTTCTTCGTTCGGTTATTATCACCTTCGTCCTGCTCGAAGTCGAAAAACAGGGACGAGCATCTCGAACTCCCACCTTCTCGAACCTCGCCGGAGTAACAAGCGAGCATCTTGAACTTCCACCTTCTCGAACCTTGCCGGAGTAACAGGGGCCGAACCTCGCCGGAAAACAGGGGCGGCCATCTCGAGCCGGTGGCGCCGAACCTCTCGAACCAGTCGAACCGAGCCTCTCGAACTACATCTGCCGAGATTCGCCGGACGTAGATTGACCTTCCTGGAGCCTCGTCGGACGAGAACTAAACCTCGCAGCCTCGCCGGATCAGGCTCGAACTTCCCGAGGACGAGTCGAATCTCTCCTGAGGTCAGCTCTCGGGTCGAGCCTCTCAAACTGAGCCTTTCAAGCTCTTCCTCTCGAACCGCATTCCCCGGTTGTGTCACGTTTCCTCGGCAGCGTGATCGAGCACTTGCGGCTCCCTGCGCATCGACGAAGACACGACAAAGCATTGGGCCTGTTCATCAGTTGGGCCTGTTCATCATTTGGACCGTCTTTCCCATACAAGCAAGTTGGGTCTTTTCCCTTATAATGGGCCAATGAGATGCAACCTTGTCTGCCACTATTTTGGGTCTTTCCTCCAATACATGCCTATTTTCCATCAATTCGAGCCTTTAACTCTATTAATTTAGGCTAGACAAAGCCTAAACTGTTGCTTTTTTTATATAGTGCTGAAATGTAGAAAGTGTTTTTTAGCCTTGTATTTGTGGTAGGTAAAACCTCCTTTCAAATAACCTTTATTTGTGGTAGGTAAAGATTTTCTTTTTTCTTTAAAAGCTGATTTCTTGGTGAGCATTTATTTGTGGTGGTAGGTAGAGCCTTTACTTGTGGTAGGTAAAGATTGCTCTATAAAACCAAGCTCTTGTTGCTCATTTTAGACACACCAATTTACAACAAAAACTCTCTCCTTTCTCTCTTCATTTCTGAGCATATTCCTGTGGTTCCAATCCTTCTCCCGCGAGAGCTCGCGTGCGAAGGGTGCTGTGTTAATCTTGGGGGACGACGCCCTCTCAGACTAAGCTCCGGTGGTATGGGCGAAATCGTTTCTAAGCCAACGACTCTCATACCGTGGCGCAGCAATCTTCCGTTTTCGGTTTTTCCATTGGCGATTTTATTCGACGGCCCAAACATTTCAGTAACTTCATTGTTCTCGTTCTCTGGTTTTGAACTAACAATTTCGAAACGATTTACCTTCGAAATCAGAGAAGATGCAGATGTCGCAACTGCTCAATCCAGATCAGGCGAACCTATCTGAAACGGCGCAGGACTTTGTTGCTGTTGTCACGGAGGTCAACACGGTTGCGGAGACAACTGAGTGGATGATCGATGGCGGAGCAACCAGGCACATATGCGCCAACAGGGAGCTGTTCACTGAGTTCGAGGCGGCCTCTGGTGCCGATCTGGTGTACATGGGCAACTCCACCACGTCTGCTGTGATGGGGAAACGCAAGGTGAAGCTAAACCTCACCTCAGGGAAGTCTCTTACCCTTCAGAATGTACTATTTGTGCCTTCCATGCGTAGGAACTTAATTTCTGCTAGTTTGCTTGAGATTGCTGGTATTAAGCAAGTGATTGAATGCGGAAAAATTGTTTTAACCAAAAATGGTATTTTCCTAGGAAAGGCATATAGGAACAACATGTTGTACTTCCTTGAGACTGTTGTTGGAAATGAAATTGCTACTTCTTCTGCTTATATCGTTGAGTCTTTGGATCTGTGGCATGCTAGACTAGGACATGTGAATGTTAACTCTATCAATCGAATGCATGCAATGGGACTAATCTCGAACTTGACTAAAGATGATCATAGAAAATGTGATGTATGTGTTGAGGCTAAGTTTAAGAGAAAGCCTTTTAATTCTGTTAAAGAGAAGGCAACTGAATTGTTGGAATTGATACATTCAAACCTAGCGGAATTTAGGAACACCGAATTTAGAGGTGGAAAGAAATATTACATTACATTTGTAGATGATCATTCGAGATTGTATTTGTTGAGATCCAAAGATGAAACTGAAAATGTGTTTTACACTTACATGGCTGAGGTAGAAAACCAATTGAATTGTAAGATTAAAAGGATTAGATCAGATAGAGGAGGTGAATATGTCACTAACTCTTGGAAGGAATTCTGTGAGAAAAATGGTATAATTCATGAGTTTACAGCTCCATACAGCCCACAATAAAAGGGTATAGCCGAAAGGAAAAACCAGACTCTTAAAGAGATGATGAATGCTCTGCTTTCGAGTTCCGGTTTACCTGACAATATGTGGGGTGATGCTGTATTGATTGCGAACCATATTCTCAACAGAGTACCTCATAAGAAGCTAGATAAGACACCCTACGAATTATGGAAAGGTCGAGCACCTAACCCGAAATTTCTGAAAGTGTGGGGGTGTTTAGCTAAGGTAGGATTGCCTGCTTTCAAAGTAGATGTAATTGGATCTAAGGCCTTCGATGCTGTGTTTATTGGTTATGCCCATAACAGCGCTGCTTATCGATTCATGTGTTTAAGTGATTGTACTATATGTGAATATAGAAATGCTGAGTTTTTTGAGCATGTATTTCCTTTAAAGAAAAATGTTGTGCAAATTGATTCTATGCCTAATGTTGCATCTTCGTCTAGAAGTTTACCTTCCGAGCCTATTCATGAAATTGAACCTAGGAAGGGTAAAAGACAAAGGAGAGACACTAGCTTTGGTCCTGACTTTGTGACTACTTACTTGGTTGAACTCAATGATGTGAATGAATTGAATGATACATTCATTAGTGTGCATATGCTAGAGGATGATCCTAAGACATATGATGAAGCTGTGAGTTCATTGGATGCTAGTTTTTGGAAAGATGCTATTAAAAGTGCGATAAATTCAATTATGTCCAACCATACATGGGAACTAGTAGAGATGCCTAAAGGGAACAAATCCATAGGATGTAAGTGGATCTTTAAGAAGAAGCTTAAGATCGATGGCTCTGTTGAAACATATAAGGCTAGACTAGTTATTAAGGGTTATACTCAAAAGTATGGTATTGACTTCTTTGACACTTATTCTCCTGTTACTAAGATAGCGACCATTCGTGCATTGTTTGCTTTAGCTTCTAGCTATAAGTTATTAGTACATCAGATGGATGTCAAAACTGCATTTTTTAAATGGTGATCTTAATGAGGAGATTTACGTGGAACAACCTCCAGGGTGTGTGGTTCCAGTACAAGGGAACAAAGTGTGCAGATTAAAGAAATCTTTGTACGGTTTGAAGCAAGCTCCAAAGCAATGGTATGACAAGTTTCATACAACCATCTTAGACTTTGGATTTGAGGTAAATGGATCAGATGCTTGTGTTTATTCGAAACAGTTTGGTGTTGATTGTGTTATTATATGTCTATATGTGGATGACATGTTGTTATTTGGGAGTCACATTAATGTGATTAACACAACCAAACTATTCTTATCCTCTAAGTTTGATATGAAAGACTTAGGTGAAGCAGATGTGATTCTAGGTGTTAAAGTAACTAGAACAAAGAAGTTTAATCAATTTGATGTGACACCAGTAAGAACTCTATATGGCTCTAGCATGCAATTAAAGAAGAACCTTGTTGATAGTGTTTCTCAAAATGAATATGCTAAAGTAATTGGAAGTTTGATGTTCTTGATGAACTGTACTCGACCTGATATTGCATATGCTGTTAGTAGACTTAGTCGGTATACCCATAACCCTAGTAGAGATCATTGGGTTGCGCTCAACAGATTATTGAGATATCTTAGAGGCACCATGGATTGGGGTTTGCACTATGTTGGTTATCCTAATGTATTAGAAGGATATTGTGATGCAAATTGGGTTTCTGATAATGATAAAGTTAGCTCCACTAGTGGTTATGTCTTTACATTATGTGGTTGTGCTATTTCTTGGAAGTCTTGTAAACAGTCATGCATAGCTAGATCTACTATGGAGTCTGAGTTTATTGCTCTAGACTTAGTAGGTCAAGAGGCTGAATGGTTGAGAAGTTTACTGGTTGATTTACTGCTGTGGGGGCGTAAAACCCCTACTATTTCTTTACATTGTGACTCTATGGCAGCTATTGGCGTAGCCAAGAACAATGCCTATAATGGCAAGAAGAGACACATTCGGATTAGACATGAGTCTGTGAGACAGCTCATAACGAATGGTGTAATTGGCCTAGAGTATGTGAGGACAGAGAGGAACATAGCTGATCCTTTGACTAAGGGACTGAACCGAAGGTTGGTCCTTGATTCGTCAAGAGGAATGGGACTAAAGCCCATGTGTTGAGAAATTCTCGGTGGATCCCCGTTGTGGTCAAACGAAGCCGTGAAAAGACTCATATGGTATAAACTAATTCACATTCTTACGACTAGTGTATGTGTAGGTTGAGCTATATCTCTTAATGATCTCATAGCCCTAATTTGGGTGGTCCTACTGAGACGGACTTGATGAGTTCACCGATGATATTATGTGAGGTTGAGTCATAGACTCTTAATGTGTTCACAACCCGTATTGGGCTGTTCTTGTGTGACAAGAATTTGATGAATCACCTACCAGAGTGTGAAGGGTTAGCCTCCTTCTATGAAAGATTCGGGTGATCTTTCTAGAGTGCTTTGTATCATCCCGAGATAGTTGTGGCTAAATGCTTATCGAGGAACCGCAAGAATGTTTTGGCGAGAAGTGTGTTGTTAAGGACAATCCTTGAATGAGGAGAGTTCCAGACTCGTTCACTCTCCTTATGATAGAACTACTTGACTTTCACTACGTAGAGGTTCAAATCGTAAGATACCTTTGCTTAAGCTTCAAACCTTTTATAGATATGCTCAGAACTTGTTTTTCAAACCTTTCTACTATACTTCTGCACTTGTGGGGGATTGTTGGGTTTTTTATATAGTGCTGAAATGTAGAAAGTGGTTTTTAGCCTTGTATTTGTGGTAGGTAAAACCTCCTTTCAAAGAACCTTTATTTGTGGTAGGTAAAGATCTGCTTTTCTCTTTAAAAGCTGATTTCTTGGTGATCATTTATTTGTGGTGGTAGGTAGAGCCTTTACTTGTGGTAGGTAAAGATTGCTCTATAAAACCAAGCTCTTATTGCTCATTTTAGACACACCAATTTACAACAAAAACTCTCTCCTTTCTCTCTTCATTTCTGAGCATATTCATGTGGTTCCAATCCTTCTCCAGCGAGAGCTCGCGTGCGAAGGGTGTTGTGTTAATCTTGGGGGACGACGCCCTCTCAGACTAAGCTCCGATGGTCTGGGCGAAATCGTTTCTAAGCCAACGACTCTCATACCGTGGCGCAGCAATCTTCCGTTTTCAGTTTTTCCGTTGGCAATTTTATTCGACGACCCAAACACTTCGGTAACTTCATTGTTCTCGTTCTCTGGCTTCGAACTAACATAAACTATTAAATCACAATCATGTGTAAAACACACATCTTAAACAAGGTAAATCAACTATAATCATTTTAATTAGCTCAATTATATATATTAAAGCTTCATCCGAGCATATTAACTAATTAGCCTTGGATGAACCTTGATTTATCCACACCGCTTGTATCGTATTTACGGTACTTAGTAGCGGGTAAATAATATGAGAGGGACAAGTCATCTGGTGAACGGAGCACATATCTCCATATTCTTAATGCTCAATTGTCAAATACATTATATATGCACATTTAAATACATTACTGACTTGAGCGTCGAAGAGCTCGTCTCGGAGACCCTCACCTCCGGTTCTGGGCCTTTTATAGGGTAACTCAGAGACGATTGGTGAGAAAAGCAATACGAGAAATAATGGAAAAACCCTTGAACATGGAGTGTTGCTATCTTCCACCCGCTGGAACAAAAACAGATAAATCCAGGCTTCAATAGATTTATCCATACAAAGTAGTTGTAATCGCCTTATCTGATAGCTTTATAACATTTTATGTGTACAACGTTTGTTATAAATCGATCACCGGGCGAAGTATACCTAATTGATACTCCAAATGATAAGCATTATGTTTTTCAGTTTTTGTGACCATGAAACCCCCTAGCAATTCAAAGTCACCCTTACTGGACCATAATTGTAAGATAATATTAATCCAAATAAATAAAACCTTAAAATCGTGAACAATCACTCTCATCAATATATTTTGGTCCAAAGAGAGAGTTCAGGACCAATCATTTCCTCTTAAGTCTTTTTCAATGTTTTTTTTATTGTTGTAATTATGGATTAGCCGTGTAACGTGTCCGCGTGTATAATTCGTTTGTATTTGTTCGCAATACTTGCTTGGTAAGCATAAGCTTATAATGCCCTATATATACCTTCTACATACTCTTAAACTCTACAGACCACTTGTGATTAATCTTCTATCTCATTGGCACTCCACTACCAAAGTAAGTCCAACTGTTATTTTTCTTGATATCGTTTATGTATATTATTTACGTTGAATCATTTAACTAATTTATGGTTTAATTGATTACGACTCTTGGGTTTAATTTGATAACGTGTTAAGTTTTTTTTTGACAAGTGACACCTCCGGTTCATCAACTAGGCAAATACCAACCCGGCAACACCCACATAAGAGATTTAATTAGAGTTGTGGGTGTGTTCAACACTACCTTTATCGTCAGACTATCAAATATATAAGCTAGTATATTATTGAAGTATAGTGATTATAACCCTTTGGATTGAAACTTGTCCTTCTAGTTGCAAAATTTTGTTACATGTGTTTTTGTCTATCTTTTTCTATTCTATCACTTTCACCTTTATGCAATATAAGTGGTCAATTAACATAATAGCTTATTTATGAACTTCTCATTATTATTAACACAACGAAATGTTCTTTTCATGATTCTCTTCTTGTTTTCTGTTAATATAGTATATACAGAAGTACATTTGGAAGATGTCATCAAGCAAGAAGGCAATAGTACCCTCATCGAAACCACGAAATTCACACAAGAACGTGTCTACATCCAACAAAACTAAGACCGCCATAACAACCCCGAAAATAACTGGATCTGAAAAATCGAAACATCATATTGATCATGCTACGGTGTTTGCAGCTAATGGAGACAGGATTGAATTATCTGGCATTACGGACGAGACTTTTAGAGACCTAAAAATTGGGTCCAGCTCTACTTCTACTACCACAGAAGTTAAGCATAATACTCATAGTCATACTGATCATCGCAAAATCACCATCACTACCACCAGGAGAATTATTCATCACAAGAAGTGATGAAAAGATTGATTTGGTGTTTCAAGTGTTGGATTTATACTCCCTTGTTTTAATGTTTGACTTCGCATTGTATGGTTCGTTTCTTGTTTTATTGTTCAATTATCATGTACTCCCTTGATCTTTGACATGAAAATTACGGTATTGTTGTCGGATCTGTGTATGTTGATGGTTTTTTCATCAAGTTTTATGTAATGTCGACCAATAATACACGTTAATTACATTTAAGAAAATTAAATTTGAAGCTTATTATTTAACTTTAAGGTTTTTATTTATTTAATAAGTCCCAATTCCATTTAATAAGTATAGTGGAGATTTACAGATGGTAGGGCTTCTTATTCAACAATATATTAATGGAAAATTAATGGTCTCATGTATTAATATTATAACATTTTTACATTAAATAAGTTTAATATTATTTATTATATTAATCTTTTTACTTTTGAACCTAATACGAGTTATAATAATATATCTTTTTATTATATTTTGGTACCAAAAGTTATAATGATTATATATTTGATTTTGACTTAATTATATTTAAGGAATGCATAAAGTTTCAGAATCTTCTATTTAATTTCATTTTAATGTGTATACAAATAGTTAGTCCATATTAATATTTTTATACAACATAATTATAATTGTAAAAAAAACATTTTTCATGAATGATCTATAAACTACAATTAAACAAATTAAAATTTGTAAAACATACTCAAAATGGATGCCTATGGATGGAGAAAAATATTAATAGAATTATAGTATTTTTTTGAAGGATGAAACTTTAATTAAAACGGGTTTAAGAAATGAACTTCTAATTGTCGTGAATAAATCATGGACATCCAAATACAACACATGTCATTCATCAGATGCACACAAAAAGCATCCAATCACAGAACGGCACATGACAAGCTTGTGAACAATTCACCAAATTAAGCCTTCTCTTTCGTGGCTTAATTTTTGGCCAAAATTTAATCCACACATACTCTTATGTTCCAACTCTTCCTTATTTTATTCAAAATAAATAAACAAGCCTCTCAAATAAGTCCTAGCTAAAATGCTCTAAGTCTCTAAAAAATTCTTAAATTCATTGACCGGTCCTAGTTTAATGCGTATTATATATCATGTAAGTTGACACCTCCTCCTTTCCATACATGTTGCATAATAATCTAATTGAAAATAATATATAGAGGCGTGTTATTAGACATGTGGCAAAGCAACTCACACTGCTTGAGTGTTATTATGAATGTCTCTCTTCGGTTTCGAGAAAGGGGTCGAAATTTTTAATGATTAGACTCTTTTAATATATATTGAGTTGGGCTTTATCGTTCCTATTTCTACTTAACATGAAAACCTTCATCAATACGATTATAAAATTCTGCATATGAATGTTAAATCTGGAAATTAAAATATATTTACGAATTGTTATGAATGAAGAAATTATATCCATCACAACTTTATTTAGATGATTGATGAACAATTGTATGATTGTAGTAGATATGAAATTTGTGGTAGATATTCTAATGGTGAATTATTCACCTTATTTACCTCCTAATCTTATGGGGATTAACTTAAGTTTTGTCTCCCCAATTTTGCCTATAAATAGAGGCATTTCCTAGTGTAAATACACACCAAAATAAGAGCAAGAATACTCATCTAAAGTTCTTGATCTCTCTCTTTTCTCCTTTTCAATTCAAGGTTGTTTTAGTGGTCCCTTAAGCAAGATTAAGACATCTTGTCTTAATAATCTAAAGTCTTAGATTAAGACACTTTGTCTTACTCGTTTCACAATACGTTATCAGCACGAAGAGTCTCTAAGCACCGCTTACCAAGAACCGTCAAGGTATAAAATTCTACTTCCTTTATTACATAATTATAATTATACAAGAGTTATTACAAAATCGACTTGAGAAGTATGCTCTGTAGTTGCCCAAAACTCGGGATCTTCTACATCAGAAACTCGATTTTCTTCTCCTTAGATCTAGAACGATTTTTTACCCAAAATAGAAACATATTATTAGATCTAAACAAAATACAAACAAGATCCTAGATTTACTTACCTCTTTTAGCTTCCCATTTCAAGATCTCTTCAAGAAATTTTCTTGATTTCAAAATGGAGCTTTCCAAATCGAAATGATGATAATTAAAACGGTAATCATGATAAGAACAAGGCAAACGAAAAGCTCGGTTAAAAACCGATCATTACTAGCTCTTAAACGACGATGAAGCTCGTTGGAATCCATGGAAATATTTTCAGAAAAATGGAAGAAGAGGTTGATAATGGAGGTGAGGAAGAAGAAGATAAGGATGGATTAAAGAAATGGATGAATGGCCGTAAATACAAGGGGATAAAGGTGAATAGTCGGTATTATAGATACCGGTAATTTTTACATCGAGTTGATACCTTACTTGCATAATTATCATCTTTTATACATATACTTAACACAAGGACAAGTTTTGGAAACAAAACACTTCATACATTATACATCCATGCTTACAACGGTGTAGATCTTAATAATCCACTTATCTTACATGCCGACTAAAGAGTACAGATGGATAATAACATAAGAACATTACTACTTTGGACTAACGTCCTCGGACCATCTTGCTTCACTCCCACTTACATACAATAATTACCTATAATATGGACTTAAAACTGAGTCCGGAGACGGAGGTGGTGCCGGAGGAGTGTCTGGAAAAACATAAGGATAGGAAAAATAAGGATGAAAATAATGTGGATGAGTGGTGTAAATGATAAAAAAAGACTGGATAAGGATCGTAATGGATAAGTATAACTGGGTATACTAAAAACGGAGAAGACATGGTTATCTTCCTGCTCTCTTCCCTTCTTCTTTACTTGAGCTCATATATGCTTTATATATTCATTATTTCTGATAAATTACCCTAAACGTCCAAACCCTTAACTATTGTATCTCACCGGGTAATTATGCATGTTTTTCAAAGGCCTAGTTATAGGATAACTATTGTGGCTATTATTTTACATGTCAATGGAAATAAATAGTGACTAGATCACGTGCATAATAATTAAGGACATACATTTACGTGTCTTTCTTTGTCATAACGTATTTATAACTTTTGCAGTAAAATAAAATGGCAAGTATTACAAAGAGAGAATTTGAGATTCTCGACTTATCGGGTCATAAATATCTCGAGTGGAAGGTAGATGCCCTTACCCACCTTAAGGCAAATGGCCTTGAACTAACAATTGATGAAAAGGCCAACACAACGCCACAAGAGAAAGCAAAGGCTATCGTATTCCTCCGCCACCATATACATGAAAGCCTTAAAACTGAGTATTTATTTGTTGATGATCCCAAAGTATTGTGGGAAAATCTAAATGAACGTTATGGCCATACAAAGGAGGTTCTCCTCCCACAAGCACAATATGATTGGAGCAACTTAAGGTTCCAAGACTATAAGTCCATATCAGATTATAATAGTGCTCTATTCAGGATCACATCTCAACTTAAGTTATGTGGTCAAGAAGTAACTGAGTCACAAATGTTGGAGAGGACGTTCTCCACCATGCATGCCTCCAGTGTTGTGTTACAACAACAATATAGGGAGAGGAAATTCACAAAATACTCAGACTTGCTGAAAGTTTTATTGGTTGCTGAAAAGAACAGTGAAATCTTAATGAAAAATCATAATATGAGACCTACTGGCTCCACAGCGCTTCCTGAAGCAAACGCTGTGGACAATGGATTTCCTGAAGGAAACGCCAACCAATATAAGGCACAACGTAATTATGCCCGTGGTCGTGGTCGCAGAGGCCGTGGAGGTTTCCGCGGAGGTTTTCGTGGCCGAGGAGGTCGTGGCAGCTATGGCAGAGGTCGTGGCCAAGGATACAACAAAGGTCATGGCAACAACCACGGCTTCAAAGGCACAAAGGGGGATGGAAAGCCAAAGGTCCAGACGGGTCAAGCAGGACCCTCCCAAAAATCCACTTGTTATAGATGTGGCATGACTGGTCATTGGTCAAGACTATGTCGTACAGCCCCACACTTAGTGAGGTTGTACCAAACTGAGAAGGGAAAAGATAAGGCACCTGAGACAAATTACACTGAGAATGAGAATGCTAAAAATATTAACATGCCAAATATGGATACCCCTGTATTCTTTAACCAAGAAGGAGGTACCAATTTGTCTCTGAACCTTGACGATGATAATGACTACGTCTTTTAAGGATTGAACTAGTCTTGAACGTCTATGCCACGTCTCACAATGTCTATGCCACGTCTCACAATGTATAATGCTGTATAATATGCATTCCCTTTTTCTTTGTTATCTCATAAAATCATGTATAATATAAATATTTTTCTTAAGTACTTGTATAATATGACTATCCTTGTGTAATATATATGAAGTTTTTTTTTAACATTTTACGTATCACTTTTTTTTTATAGTGGACATGGAACCCCCTAAAATGAAACTCGATGGGAAGGAGAAATGTCTTCTAGATAGTGCAACAACGCACACCATTCTAAGAAACAAAGATTATTTTACACACCTAAGAGCCTATGAAGGCAATGTCACTACAATCTCGGGTGTGTCTAAGCTCATCGAAGGCTCCGGAAGAGCAATTGTTCTACTTCCATGTGGAACAAAATTAGTGATAAATGATGCATTGTACTCAAGTAAATCTCAAAAAAATTTACTGAGTTTCAAGGATGTGCGTCAAAATGGGTTTCATATGGAAACCACAAATGAAAATGGAAAAGAATATTTATGCATCATAAGCCATGAATCTGGCCTCAAAAAGATCCTTGAAAGAATGCCAAGCCAAACATCCGGGTTATACTATACGTATATTCACCCACTTGAGGTCAATGCAGTAATAAGGCAAAAGTCAAATGATAAAGTTTCCTTTACATTATGGCATGAACGCCTGGGTCACCCAGGGATGATAATGATGCATAAAATCACAAAGAATTCATTTGGACATCCATTGAAAAATGTCAGGCTTCTATCGCCAAATGAACTCAACTGCACTGCATGCTCACTTGGAAAGGTTATTATAAGACCCTCCAAAAGTAAAATAGCAAGTGAGATGCCTGCATTTTTGGAAAGAATTCAGGGAGACATATGTGGACCAATAGCTCCACCTTGCGGGCCATTTCGATATTTTATGGTGTTAATCGATGTATCTACACGTTGGTCTCATGTTAGCCTATTGTCCACTCGAAGTACTGCATTTGCTAAACTCCTTGCTCAAATAATCCGATTGAGAGCACATTTTCCGGATTACACAATCAAGAAAATCCGACTTGATAATGCTGGAGAATTCACTTCCCAAATATTCAATGATTTTTGCATGTCAATTGGGATTGATGTGGAACATCCTGTAGCTCATGTTCACACACAAAATGGTCTTGCGGAATCCTTAATAAAGAGATTACAATTGATTGCTAGACCATTATTGATGAGGTCTAAACTTCCCTCATCAGCATGGGGACATGCTATATTACATGTTGCAGCATTGATTCGATTAAGACCAAGTGCAAACCATAAGCAATCCCCATTACAATTAGTATTGGGAAGGGAACCAGACATCTCACATCTCAAAGTATTTGGATGTGCTGTATATGTCCCCATTGCTCCACCCCAACGTACTAAGATGGGGCCACAAAGAAGATTGGGAATATATGTTGGTTTTGAATCACCATCGATTATAAAATATCTTGAACCTACAACGGGTGATTTCTTCAGAGCAAGATTAGCTGATTGTCATTTGATGAAAGAACTTTCCCAAACTTAGGGGGAGAAAAGAAAATGGTTGATCCAAATGCAAAAGAGATCACGTGGAATGCAATAGCATTGTCTCATCTTGATCCAAGAACAAGAATGTGTGAACAAGAGGTACAAAAGATTATTCATCTGCAAAATGTTGCAAATCAGCTACCCGATGCATTCATAGATACAAAGAAAGTGACAAAGTCACATATACCAGCAGCAAATGCTCCAGCAAGGATTGAAATACCCATTGGACAGCCTGAAGCGTCCATAACAAATGAGTCCACTACGCGTCGAAAGCGTGGAAGACCTCTAGGTTCAAAGAATTTGAAACCAAGAAAATCAAAGGACCATTTGGGTATGATAGGAGATCCCACAACGGCTACTAAGAAAGATAATGAAGGCATCGAAACTGAAAATGAAAATGTCTCACAAGAAAATGACATCTTGGACAACGATCAAAGTATCGATAATTCTGAAATTTCCATTAATTATACTTACACAGGTATACAATGGAATAGAAAAGATGTCGTTATTGATGACATATTTGCCTACTCAATAGCTATAGATGTTGTGTCAGGGGATGAGGACGCTGAGCCAAAATCAGTTGACGAATGTCGTCAAAGAAAGGATTGGCCAAAATGGAAAGAAGCCATCCAGACAGAATTAAGATCCCTAGAAAGGCGAGAAGTTTTTGGACCTGTAGTCCATACACCAAATGGTGTAAAACCAGTAGGATACAAATGGGTTTTCATAAGAAAGCGAAATGAGAAGAATGAAATCGTCAGGTATAAGGCAAGGCTTGTAGCCCAAGGTTTCTCCCAAATTCCCGGAGTTGATTATGACGAAACATACTCTCCAGTGGTTGATGCAACTACGTTAAGGTTCCTCATTGGCATGACTGTATTCGAGAAATTACATATGCGTCTTATGGATGTCGTAACCGCATACTTGTATGGGTCACTTGATACAGACATCTATATGAGAGTTCCAGATGGAATAAGATTGCCCGAGTCTAACAACTCTAAACCTCGAGGATTATTCTCTATAAAGTTAAAGAGGTCGTTGTACGGATTAAAACAATCTGGAAGGATGTGGTACAACCGTCTTAGTGAATACCTCATGAAAGAAGGGTATAAGAATGATGCCACATGCCCGTGTGTTTTTGTCAAAAGATCCAAAAATGGGTTCGCAATCATTGCTGTCTATGTTGACGATTTAAACATCGTGGGAAATCCTCATGAACTCAAAGAAACTGCAGAATATTTGATGAAAGAATTCGAGATGAAAGATCTTGGACAAACTAAGCTTTATATTGGCTTACAAATTGAACATCTAGATGGAGGAATTTTTGTACATCAATCTAATTACACTGAAAAAATATTGAGAAGATTTAATATGGATAAAGCACATCCTTTGAGTTCACCCATGGATGTTCGATCCCTTAGTGTTGATAAGGATCAGTTTCGCCCTCGAGAAGAGGACGAAGAAGTCCTCGGTCCTGAAGTACCATACCTTAGTTCAATTGGTGCTTTAATGTATTTAACTAACAATACAAGACCAGATATTGCTTTTGCCGTAAACCTCTTGTCCAGGTTTAGCTCATCTCCTACAAGGAGACATTGGAATGGGATCAAACACATATTTCGCTATCTTCGGGGGACACATGATTTGGGGTTGTTCTACCGTGCTCAAAAGGATGCCACATTGGTCGGATATGCAGATGCAGGATATTTATCTGACCCACATAAAGCCAAGTCACAAAATGGTTATGTGTTCACATATGGAGGCACAGCCATATCATGGAGATCAAATAAACAAACGGTGACTGCAACATCATCAAATCAAGCACAGTTGATTGCACTATACGAGGCAGGAAGAGAATGTGTGGCATTACGGGCAATGATCACATTCATCCAGAAAGAATGTGGAATGAGGCCTATCACCAACGGGCCAACAATGATCTATGAAGACAACTCAGCATGCGTTGCTCAGATGAAGAAAGGGTATATCAAAGGAGATCGTACAAAACACATTTTACCCAAATTCTTCTCTACTCATGAATTGGACGAAGCTGGAGAAATCAACGTTCAACAGATCCGGTCGAATGATAATTTGGCTGACTTGTTTACAAAGTCATTACCTACTAAGAAGTTTGCAGAACTAGTATCAAGGATTGGAATGCGCAGACTTAGAGACACTCGTTGATCTCAGGGGGAGCTTCATGCACGCTGCACTCTTTTTCCCTTTCGATCAAGTTTTTTTCCCCACAGGGTTTTTGCTTGACGAGGTTTTTAATGAGGCAGCATCAAGACATATAACGGGATTCACAGTTGTACTCTTTTTCTTTCGATCAGGTTTTTATCCCACCGGGTTTTTCCTGACAAGGTTTTAACGAGGCAACACCCATCCATATCCCGCAACAGTTCAAAGGTGAATATTCAAGGGGGAGTGTTATGAATTTCTACAATTGAAGAAATTATATCCACCACAACTTTATCTAGATGATTGATGAACAATTGTATGATTGTAGTAGATATGAAATTTGTGGTAGATATTCTAATGGTGAATTATTCACCTTATTTACATCCTAATCTTATGGGGATTAACTTAAGTTTTGTCTCCCCAATTTTGCCTATAAATAGAGGCATTTCCTACTGTAAATGTACACCAAAATAAGAGCAAGAATACTCATCTAAAGTTCTTGATCTCTCTCTTTTCTCCTTTTACAATTCAAGGTTGTTTTAGTGGTCCCTTAAGCAAGATTAAAACATCTTGTCTTAATAATCTAAAGTCTTAGATTAAGACACTTTGTCTTACTCGTTTCACAACATATTAAAAATATGTGTAAGTGACTTTTATGTTCATGCCATTTCCATTAAAAGTGCAACTCTCTTGTTCATTTTTGAATGCCAATTGAAGTTGAATCCACTAAAAATTCAAATTCATCCATGTATGTACTTACAGACTTAAGATCCTTCTGCTTGTATTTTCTTAATCTTAGACGTTTATTCTGATAGACTTATCATTAAACAACTTCTCTATTTTCTTGGATATTTATTAAAGTTCAAAACTAGAGCCTTATTAATCTTGTTTATTTCCCAAATAAACAATACCAATTTCCCTCTATCCTTATATATCATATAATTATTATACTATCACGATCATCCAAGAAAAACATGACACATATCCATACACAAACATTACACATTACCTATTTTTATAAGGCTTTTGAATGGAAATAAGCAACATACAAGTCTACGATACCCTAACCTGTGAACCCTTACTCGCCCATCCCACGTTTCTAACCAAAAAAGAATGCCTGACGGCGCTAGCTGGTGGCCCTTGTGTGCATATGGGCGGTACTTAATTGTGAAGAGATGGACCATAGACTTTGACCCATTGGTGAATGTTATCTCCTCAGCTTCGGTTTGGATACATCTCATAAACCTTTCCATTACTTTCTAGGAGGAAAATACCTTAAAGGAGATTGTCAGGGGTTTGGGTGATCATGTACGTGTAAACTTCAAGACTGAGTATGTTCTTAGGGAAAAGTTTGCCAACATTTGTGTGGAAATAAATGTAGAGGAATCTTAAAGAATTACATTTCAGTGGATGGGAACCACTTTGAGGTGGACTACAAGAACCTCGAAGCCGTGTGTTTTGCGGTGTGTTCGAACATTTTAAAGTTCAATGCCCGAAATATCATCCCAATTCTCAGGCAAGGAAGGTAGGAGAGGATGGAGCTAGTCCGTTGGGGTTAATTCAAGGTTCTGATCCCCATAGAGAGGCCCGGGGGTCGGGAGGTCAATGACGGAAGCATAGCAGCGTAATGGCAGTAGGTTATGGATGCAAAAAGGTTCTGAGACTGGGAATTCCAAGGTGCAGGCCAGTTTAACGTCTGAGCAGGGTCAAGCGGCTTAGGCATGGTCGAGGGAAGAGAAATGGGTGGTGGTCGAGTGCAAAGTTTCATCGGAGGAACAACCAGGGCTACTAGCAGCGACTGTGGCTGGTAATTCCATTGACGAGGGTGAAGTCGCTCCGACAGGTAATTTCATTGACAAGGGTGAAGTTGTTTCGGTGGAGGTGGTTGTCGGTGTTTCCCTGTTGCATCGGTGGTGGAGAAAGAGAACAGTGATCAGGTTATTTGTGGGTTCAGGTTGAAGCGGCTGGTCCAGGGGTTAGTGAGTGCTATCATTTGTGTTAGTGGTGGGTCAGGCTCGGTGCAGACTAGGGTCTTGGACCAGTCTGATATTTCGGTGCTATCGTTTGTGTTACTGTAGACAAGCGTCCACTTTCCGTAACCATAGTTTTTATATTATTATTTTATTCCCCACTTTTCATTTAGATAAAAAAAGGGACAAAGGGAATAAAATAATAATATAAAAATGAGACACCGGAAAAGAAAAGTGAAAAGATAAAAACAAAACGAAAAAAATAAAATAATAATATAAATGTACTATAGATAATGGACTTCCCACTTTTATAGTAGTAGGGATGTGTGTGTAGGGAGTATGGACTAGAGATATGAATTGCAGATCCAAAGAAGTGTGGAGGCCCAAGAAAGATAACAAATTAGTTGGGCCTGGTGATAATAGCTTTTTACAAGAGCTAAAGCAAAAGTCGCTTTTGTCTCTTCTGTAATAACCCCTATCTTGTGTCCGGTTCTTGATATTCTTATTGTTTTTTTATTAAGTGTTGGGGTTGAAACTTTTTTTTAAAAGGGTAGTATTGTAATAATCCTCTATTTCCAAAAGTTATTTTAGTACTGTGATATTCATTTGATTTTATGAATATTATCGTTTAATTAATTGAGCAGATTACGCATAGACGAATAAATTGTCAATCAATGGAACTCTTTATTTATTAAAGTGGATAAATAAATACGTTTTGGAGTATTTACTATACTTTTCAGAAAATCTATTTTTTCTTTTGTAATTTTGAAAGAATTATGAACGAAATTCATAATTTTTGAAAATTAAATAAATCGTGCGGATAAGCCGATATAAGTAATTTATTACTTATATTATTATTCTTTATTTTTTCATTAAAATTATAATTTAAATGTGTATAATACTATATTGTAATACTACCACTGTATAACATCCTTCCAAATTCTCTTACATCAGACTTCTCCCCCACAGTACGCAGCAAAGACTTACATTTTCTTTGATGTCTTCATTCTCCTTTGATCCACCTTCCTCCATTATTGTCCTCCATCATTATAATCCACTATCCCTTTGTTTTATGGCTACTCCGTTCCACATTATCAGTATACTGTAACAAGCATATATACATAAACACGAAACAGAGATTCGCTACTTCTTCGTCATCTCTTTCGTTCCTCCTCTTGCCAAACACGCACCGACTCCGGCGAGCCCTTGTTCCTCCACGTCATCCCGGCGATCAACCACCGCGCCACCTCCTTCCTCCCTCCTCCGACGAGCCTTTGTTTCCTCTGTTTCCGGTGAAGCCGAACCGTTCCGGCGAGCTTGTATCTCCCCCTCCGGTGAAGCTCGTTCTCGTCGTAGTTCCTCCGCCAAACTCCTCACCGTTAACGCTATATTATTGCTCCTTCCTTTGCAGCAACCGCCACCACCATCGACCTCCTTGCCGCTTCTATTTTCCCCTGTTTTCGGCGAGGTCGACCACCAGCACTCCGACGAACTGCAGTCAGACTCCGTGCCACTTTTGCGCCACCGCTGGTCGCCGCCTCCGTCCTTTGTCCGCCATACCCACCGGTGAGCTTTGTTCGTCATTGAGTTTGCTCTGTTTTGGCTTTGGGTTGCTGTAGGTGGTGGGGCCACATTTATAATACAATTGCAAAGATGGAGAATTGGAGGGGCCACGCTATATATGCTTATATTTCAATAGATTAGCTACGAAGTATAACACTAGTTATACTTTAAAATATTTAAGTAGGTAATGATTTTTAAAATCGATGATATAAATGTATTTGAATAATTATATCAGAATAAATTATTAATTATAATTTATTTTTGTGATTTGGGTATCATTTTTGGAACAAGATCAGATTTGAAATCGAGCTCATCAATTTATTAAATCCTATTACAGTAATAATTATGTACATTATTATTGAATTTAGTTAATTCTTTAAGAGCTATTTTAATCAGAATAATTAATAGAACTATTATTTCGATTAAATTAATTAAATTCTTGATCTATGACTAATTGATATAATTTAATAGAAATAATTATATCAAGCATGGTCTAATCATAATCTTATTCGTGTGTCTGGGTACCGCAATGGACCGGGAATTCTTATAGATCGAGTTCGTTTGCAAGGTTCCAAATCCCATCTTCAACGTCTGATCAGTCCTCGTAATTAAGGCAAGTGGCGGTTCGCTCTTGCTTATCTATTGTTTTTATTCCATATTTGTCTTAATTAACAATGAATCGGTTGTTATATTAAGTTGGAATAAAATATTATTCTCTTGTGTGTTGGGGACTATAATAGCCTAAAATAAATATTATTTAGGTTGTATGCATATAGTGGATATACTATATATATATGAATATATTATTACCTTAGGGTGATAGATGGACTTGTTGTGGATTTTTATGGATTTTTGTGGATAAATAATAGTTAGAACGAGTATTCGTAGGAACAATATGTACCTTTGCGATGTCTAGTGGTTTCTTTATAACAAGTATAAGGAGGATTCATGCCTGATAGCCTTTTTAGTCATGACCATACCCTTATCGTTATATAAGGGTGGTGCACACAGCTGGTGCCGATTATCGGGATTGTTCCCATGTTCTCATTGCGAGACGTTATTAAAAGTTGCAACGTTAAAATCGTTTTGGAAGTACAAAATATAAGCACTCATGTGCATAACTAATGTGTTCCGGACAATTAGTACAACTTGGAAAATTGTCTGGCCTCTCGGTTAAGTAAGTCATCTTTCCAATCTGAATTCGCACAACACGTATGCGGTGAGGTTGGTCATTGACCCAATTATTCATGGGGGGTGATTTCGAAACCTATTACGTGAATTATGTAAAATGTTCCCACGCAGTTATAATATAATATTATATTAATATTTTCCCATAAGACTCAATTTTTGGAGTCTTCTCTTGTATAAATGTTTCCCATAAGACTCAATTTCTTTGGAGTCTTCTCTTTCCATATATATACATATCTTTTCCGGTGGAAGTATCGAAGTTTCCCTCGGCTATCGGCTTTCATTCGAGAACTGATGGGTTTAACTAGATACGACTACAAAGAGCATCATATAAAATCTCATTTGCATAGTCTTTCATTAGACTAACCGACCGCTATTTTCCTTGCATGGTTGGCTGGTGTGATATGGCACATCAGGTGGTATCATCAAGGATTGAAGACTCCAGGGCGCAGGGCAGTCGAAGATTATTTCTTTTGCTTTTCAGTTTCAACAAGGTTACAATCTCTTGGTGATTAAGTCTTCCGCTATGTGTATTATTTCTGGGATTTGGTTTTTGCAGTATAAAGACAATTATGTATTTTTTAATATATTAAGTGTTTTTTTACATTAAATGTTCTAAGCCTTAGTAATTTCGGGTCGACGATTTGGGGTTACTGGCGGTAATATTCCCAATGTAATTTTGGGGTGTTACATCTTTAGCTAAGGGGTCGGAGCTAGTACTATCAAATAGATTCTCACTTCTAGAAGGCAATTGTCGTGCTCACGATTTGTGCCCCGTTAAGCTTAACTTCAGTTGTGCAAAGAGAGAGTGATAATAAGTTAAAGGATGGAGAATTCGTTGTACCATCGGAACCCCCCAATCGTATTAGTTCCGAATGAATTGAGTGGGTTGTTCTACCGTTAATCCAAATGATTAAAGTCTTTATTTGGAATTGCAAGGGTGTCGGAAAGTTGAGGTTTCCGCGTGCTGTTAGGTATTTCAAGCGCAAGTATAAGCCGGACATTATGGTCCTAAGTGAGATGCAACTCTGGGGTACAAGGGCGAGTTCGGTTTGTAACTCGCTTGGTTGGGGCACTTCATTAGTGATCGACGGTGCTAGGAGGTCTGACGGGTTATGGGTATTATGGGACCCTTTGGAGTGTGTTGTTTTCGAGGTGAGACGGTTGGGCAATTCGTTTTTAGTCTCGGCTTCTAAGGGAAGCAGCGTGTTCATCTTCACCTTCGTTTATGCACCCGTCTCAGCATTCAGGAGAATTCGATTCTGGGCGGAACTACGGAAGGTGGTTGCTTCAGTCACATGGCCTGTCTTTATGGGCTGTGATTTCAACTGCATCTTGGCTACTACAGAGCGGATCGGGGGTTCTGGAATCTTCATCCGGACTTCGGTACGTTTCAAGAGGTGATTCTTGGTATGGGGCTTGTCAACTTAGGGTACACGGGTCAAAGATTCATGTGGTCAAAAGGGGTGGATCAAGCTAGTTTTTTCGCCAAATGTCTTGATCAAGGTTTTGCTTCTCCCTCCGCACTCATTTCTTGGCCTAGGGAGTCGATCCATCACCTTTCGAAAACATAGTTCGGACCATACGCATATTTTATTGGATCTCTCTCCACGGTCTAGCTTAAGGGTGAGTTGGATTCCGTTTCGATTTGAAGCCATGTGGCTTTATCACGCTTCTTTCAAGGAATTCCTTTGGGCTTCCTGGGATGTGATGGTTCCTTGCAATGTTGGGTTACGCAAACTGAGGGACTCTATGAAGGCTTGGAATGTGGATGTGTTTGAGTGTGTTGTTGCAAAGAAGGATAGTCTTCTTAGGCAACTTGACATGCTACACCGGGATTTAGCTGGGCCTCGTAGTGGTTCCGATGTGTTGTTTCAGAGGGAGCGTGAGGTTAGAGAACTTCTTGAGGAGGTCCTTCTTAATGAGGAAACTATATGGAAGCAGAA
This sequence comes from Phyllobates terribilis, assembly GCF_046119375.1. NCBI lineage: Eukaryota > Metazoa > Chordata > Amphibia > Anura > Dendrobatidae > Phyllobates > Phyllobates terribilis. Next base: position 21,780 of record NW_027367483.1, on the reverse strand, counting down.
AATGCGGGAGGATCGGATTTTGGATGGAGATCGGAATACTTCGTACTACCATTTATTCACCTTGGTATGACAAAGACGAAATACAGTGACGATGCTTCAAGGGACTAATGATGAGAGGATCACTAATCCAAGGGAACTTGAGGACTTGGTTGTACATTCCTTTAGTGACCTCTATTCTTTACCTGACCATGAACTTTATCCTATTACTATTCCATATAATTGTTTTCCTGAGTTACAGGTGGAACAATGGAGAGATTAATGATGATTTTAGTGATGGTGAGATCTTGAGGGCGGTGCAGAGTATAGGCTCCTTGAATTCCCCAGGCTCTATGGATTTCAACCAATTTTCTTCTAAAAGTGTTGGGAGACGATCGGATCGTCGATGATTGCGGTGGTGCATGAGTTTCTTGATTTGGGTTTGCTTCAACCTCATATGAATGCGACTTTCATCTCACTTTTTCAAGAAGTTGAAACCCCAGTCAAGGTTAATCAATTTTATCCCATTAGTATGAAAAAACTAATGTCATACATTATTGGTCCTACACACATTAGTTTTCTTCCAGGTCGGCTAATCACGGATAAAATAGTCCTTGATCAAGAACTTATCCATGCCTTCAAGTGCAAGCAAGGGAAGAAAGGATTTATGGTTATGAAGACCGACCTCGAGAAAGCGTACGATAGACTTCGATGGGACTTTGTGGTGGATACGCTTGTTGACGCGGGGTTTACAGAGAAGTGGGTCCGGTGGATCGAAGCTTGTATTTCCATGCCGAGTATGAGGGTGCTTTAGAAGGGTGAGGTGACCGAGGAGTTTTTTCCATCTACTAAGATTCGACTAGGGGATGCGGTTTCACCATACTTATTTGTGTTGTGCATGAAACGTCTTAGTCATATCATAGAGGAGGCTATGAATTGCATTAAGGTGGAAGTCGGTGGTTGCTTCGGTGGGTGGTCCTTCGACATCACAAATTATATTTGCAGATGATATATTGCTTTTTGGAGAAGCTTCGGTGGAACAAACTTTGTTTATGATTGATTTCTTGGATAGCTTTTGTCGGTCTTCCGGACAAAGGGTCAATTATGCCAAATCCCAAGTGTTTCTCTCACCGAATGTCAAGGGTGTGTTGGACGACCCGGTTAGAAGGGCGAGTAGTATGAGTGTGACGCTTGATGTCGGGAGCTATCTTGGTATCTTGATGTTGCATAAACCAATTGGGAAGTACACGTTTGACTATCTTCTTGATAACATTCATGCTAGGATCGAGGGTTGGAGTGCCTAAAACCTTAGCCTCGCGGGGCATGCTACTCTTGCTAGGTCAATGCTATGTTCACTTCTGTTACATACTATGGAGGTTGTTCAAGTGCCAAAGTCGTTATTTCGTAGGATTGATAAGCTTGTAAACAACTTCATTTGGGAGGGGGTAATGAGCATGGGATAAAAGTCCATCTTTTTGATTGGAACTCGGTGTGTAAAATCAAGGAGGAAGGTGGGCTTGAAATTAAGAAGATGGAAGAGTTGAATCTCTCCCTTAACGGAAAGTTGGGGTGGCGTTTTATACATAGTGGATCGGAGCTTTGGGCTCGTATGCTTTAGGCAAAGTACATTAGACCAATGTAGGGGGAGCGGAGTGCCCCTTCTCCCATTTGGTGGGCGCTCAAAAGGTGTGTGGATAAAGTGGTGGATAAGGGTGCGCGTTGGATGGTGGGTAATGGTGACATCGTAAGATTTTGGATGGACATTTGAGTTACCAATAAAAGCCCGTTCATTGGGCGGTGATACCGATTCCAATGGAGGAGAGAGAGTGGTGTGTGATTGAGTATTGGGAGCACGGGAGTGGGTGGAAGTGGAGTTTATTTTCCCACTGGTTACCCATGGAGGTGCTTATGCGGTTAGCGGCCATTCCGGTTGTGAGCTTCGCGGAGCATCGGGATAGTATTGCATGGGAGGGTACTAAGTCGACAATGTATAGTGTGTCTTCCGGGTACAACTTCATCACAGGTCAAGGTATTGATCTCTTCCTTGACAAAAGTGTGTATTGTAGTATTTGGGCGTTAAATGTGCAGGAAAGCGTTTGCATCTTCTCGTGGCTAGCAAGCAAAGGTCTGGTTCTTACTAATGCTGAGAGGTTTCAACCACGCTTTGCTACTACCGAGGAGTGTGGGTGATGTGCGGGTGTTCCGTAGACGACGTTAAACTTGTTTCTGGATTGAGGGTCGGCTAAGATGGTATGGGGGGAGTTGCTGCGTAGAAGACGGGTTGGGCATTTCTACATCACTGAGTTTGCGGAGTGGTTTCTCTTGAATATCACAGGGGAGGACTCGGGGATGAAGGGTGGGAAGCTATTTTCACAACGATATTTTGGCACATTTGGAAGTGGCGGAAAGGGTGGATCTTCAATCGGGAGTCTTTCGAGGGTAATGAAATGGCTTTTGTGAAGAATCAAGTGGTGGACTATGCGACGGTGAAGAAGCGCTAGGTTGAGCTTCGGGGCGGGCCAACACTAAGAGAGGTTGTGCTTATTAGGTGGGAACCTCCTCCGCTCGATTGGGTCACACTCAACACCGACAATGCAGTCCAAAATGGGAGAGCAGCGGCGGGAGGAGTCATCCGGAATCATGAAGGTAAGTGGGCAGAGGTTTTGTACACAACATAGGTGTTTTACCGGTTTCTATGAACGAATTATGGGATATTGTGCCAGACCTTTCATTATCCTAGTCTTGTGGCTACATGAGGATTCGTTTAGGGTCGGCAGATTCACGTTTAGCGGTTGTTCTTCTAAGCAAACCTACAAATCGTAGTCATCCCTTTTCTAGTCTCATTGCTTCTGCGAAAGGCTTATTTTGTAGAGACTGAGAGTGCTAGACTCGACACATCTACCGGGAAGCTAATGGCGTTGCGGACTCCTTAGCCTCACTTACTTTCCCGTTTCCACTAGGTTTTTTGTTTTGATGGATCCACCAAAGTCTATTCTAGGGACTCTCGCTGAGGATATTAGGTGACGTACTACACCCCGTACTATTTTATTGTAGTACAATTTTTTCATGTTAATATATGTCGCGAGACCACCCACTCCCCTTTCAAAAAAAAAGAAGAAGATGTTCATCATGCATGACTCTGATATTATAAATACACTGTCAATTGACCGGCTAATAAACTATTTTGACGATCCGACAAATATGGATCTTGTCTAATAATTGGACATATTATGCAATTTATGTATATCTGAATCGAGGTTAGGTTTTTATATAATTTTTGTTTGACTTGGACAGTGTCTGGACCTCCTATAACAAAATTGGAAGAAAGTGAACATAGCTAGCTGAGCTCGATCTATGTCCCATTTTTTAGAACGTCGATTGCAGCTTACATTTAACAATATCGGCAGCTGATCGATCAGACAATACATGTAAGCTTGCTTTCTCACTTTCAAATTTACAGCTGAATTTAGTCTCTTCATTGCTAGGTGTGTTAATATGCTCGCAGTCAGAACGATAGAGAGGTATATATGGCGGATAAGAGTTACATGGATGACAAGTTGTATGAAGCAGCTCGGTCAGAAGGCACCCAAATCCCTTTGCCAGCTGACGACGACGATGAGGGGCTGTACTACCTGAGGGTGACCCCGGATGACGGAAGCAACGCCCTCCACGTGGCAGCCGAGCACAGTAACCACAAATTCATCGAGGAGATACTAAGCCGGCATGTCGATCCTGCCGCTCTGTGCAAGCGCAACTCCGAAGGAAAGACTCCATTGCACCTGGCCGCTGAATCTGGGAGCAAGGAAACCGTGGAGATGATACTCAAAGCCCATGATGGTAAAAATTTAGGTTCATGTTGGAAGGAGAGGGATATGCAGGGTGATACTCCTGTTCATATAGCTCTCAGATTCGGCCACGAACAAATCGCGATGTTGATGTTGGAAACGGATTTGGAATATCTGGTTACCCTTAACAACAATGTGGGTGAGAGTCTGGCTTACCTTGCCGCCAATAATTTCTGCCCAGACTTTCTACGCATGATTCTGGATGCGGATCGTGATGGACTATGCAGTATAAGTTTCTCAGGGCCGTTTGGGCAGACGGCTTTCCACCCCGCCAGGAGGTTGACTGGTAAGTACCTTCCACACATTACTATGTTTGAAATTTTATTATGGGATATTATAAAAGTCTAAACTCGGGACAAACGTCCCCCAACTTTAGTTGCTTATCATGACCCTTTAAATCGCTTTATTGTTTTTTCATACTTTATGATTTCCTTAATTAGAAGAGTTACCTTAAAAAATATTTAGCTTTTTTTAGAAAAAAATTAACCTTAAAATCTCATGTGTTATTTTATATTTTGTGTACATAAGATTGTACTTTTTTTATTTATTAAGGATATAAAACTATATAAAGAAAAATAATAAATTATGTTTTTAACTTACAATATAATTAAAGATCTTGTCAATGAAGTCACTTGGATTTTGTAATGAATTTAGTTATATTATATTGAAGAACATATTATTAATTTTTTTATATTATTATTAATTTAAATATACTATAAAATCACAACAGTTAATTTTTTCTGAACTCTTTGAAACCCAAAATCCAAAACCCAAAATCCAAAATCTAAAAGGGATGGGCAAGTAATCCCTTAGGTTTCACAAATCTTTTCACAAATCTTCCACCAGTTTCCAGCAAATCGACACCTAGGTTCCCGAATTCCGACTCCCAATCCGAACGCCAAAACCCTAATATAAAAACTCGCAGATTAAAGGGAGGGGCAAGTAATCCCCTGTTTTTTTTAAAGAAATCATGGTAAAATGGTCATTTATTCTTTTTGGACGGAAAATTTAACAAATTTTAGATTCTGATGACTTTTGGAAAGAAAATATTAAAATCTAGGTGATTTTAAATAATATCTAATATAATGGATGGTTCATCGTAAAATTCAACATATAATAAGTGGTTTGATGAAAAAAAAGACTATTAGTAGGACTTAGATATTCTTCTCTAGATTCCATCTACATTCTAATGAGGCTTTAAAATTTATCTCTCCAAAAATTTTAAAATTTAACTCTCCAAAAATTCTAAAAGTACAATTAAACTTAAGAGATTTTTCTGTAAAACCCTCCAAAAATAAAGGAAAAATCTCTTACTCCAACCACTCTATCTTCTAGAGTGAGGGCATAGAAAAGTTTGTAGTCATGAATTCTTGATACGTATATACATTAAGAGCGCCCTTATCAGATAAACTTAAAGAGTGTTAGACAATACAGGGTTTTAGGATTCTTTTGCACAAAAGCATTTTTCTGATCTCTTTTCAGCATTACGATCATGAATTTGATATGGTATCCAAGTTTATGAAGCTGAATTAAGATTGTCTATTTTTGAAATCGCACAATTGAACACATTTTCTTTTTCCATTTCTTCTTTCCGGTTTGTGTACAAATCCATTGCTACACCGTTGACAAACGAGCAATTCCTACAATTCACTATTCTGACGTCTGGTAATCTAGCCAATCTATCTAATTTAGAGAATGTGAATGCTTTTCTGAAATCAGTACTCTTTGAAGGTACGAATTTTATGTAAACTTAAATCTATTTATATAGTAATAGTAGGATCTTCGATCATACTTTTAGTTATGTAAATATACCAGTAGATATCTTGATTGAGAGGACAATGTGATCCGATTGATCGCAGTACACCGAGCTTGTAGAAATCGCCTTCTCTCTGTTGACCTCTTTCTTCTCTATGTAATACTCTTAGGAGTTATAGAGAACGTAATATTGTTATGCCCTATTGATGATTAATGGGTCACTTAAATAGACAGAGAGAGGGGCCAAAATCCTCTAAAGATATATTTTAACCTATCATCAAAGTTATTAAATAATAAATATATCTTCTGTTTAATAGAAGATTATATCTTCTTTCTTTATCCTTAATTTATCAAATCAGAATGTTCCATAAATAAACCTAATAATATATGAGCCACATAGTGAGATTTTATGAATATCTTACTTTCCCACTTGGTCCATATGACAAAAACTTTAGTGGTCATATAGAAACAAACATAAGACGAGCATGCATGTTGAATTGATGTGTTGAAAAGGCGTATCTTGATTACCCTTAGTTGATTTGAATCATCAATTAGGATCATAGCGGTTCTACATTAATGAAAGAATGTAGTCCCTTCCATGTACTACTAACTGATAACCAAAACAACTAAGTCTGTATAAGTAGAAGTAAACGTAATGGTCCCCACTAATGTCTAGAAGAATGACTAGTTCTGTTGTCATGCATCACTTTAATATGTACATAAATAATCCATAACATGAAACATAAATATCAGATGTTGCTATAATGAATATTCAAAACCAATGTCATAACAAAACACGTAGAAATACATAAAGTCATGAGGAAAAATATGAAGGGAAACAATGTTAGTGATCATCCTCAAGGCCCATAGCTTCAACATGTTGCTTAAATGCCTTAGGAGGTAATCCCTTCGTTAGTGGATCTGCTATATTAGCACGAGTGTTGATGTGCTCAATTGGCACTTTCTTCTTCCGAACTTCTTTCTTGACTGATAAGTATCTTAGTTCAATGTGTTTTATACCTTTAGAACACTTATCATTCTTGTAAAAGAATACAGCTGCATTGTTGTCACAATGAATTTTCAGCGGCCTAGCAATGGAATCCATAACTGTAAGCCCTGAAAGGAAATTCCGCAACCATAATGCTTGAATTGATGCCTCAAAACATGCTACGAACTCGGCGTCCATTATGGATGATGCAATGATGGACTGTTTGGAACTTTTCCATGAAACAACACCGCCAGCCAACATGAACACGTAACCGAAAGTGCTCTTCCTTGTATCCATACATCCAGCAAAATCTGAGTCCGCACCTCAAGGTGATCGGTGTTCCTAAAAGTGATAATAAGTTCCTTTGTCCCTTGTAAGTATCTCAACACTTTCTTTGCAGCTTTCCAATGATCAATACCTGGATTGCTTTGATAGCGACCCAACATGCCAACTGCAAAACTGATGTATGGTCTAGTGCAAACTTGTGCATATCCCAAACTCCCTACAAAGAGAGGCATAAGGGTAGTTTTTCATTCGATCACGTTCTAATTCAGTTTGAGGACATTGACTTAAGCTGAACTTGTCCCCTTTCTGAATTGGAACAAAATTAGGATCACATGCCTCCATGCTAAAATTTTCCAAAACTTTTGTGATATAGGCCTTTTGAGACAAACCTAAAATCCTACGTGATCTATCTCGGAATATTCTATCCCAGTCACATAATAAGAGTCTCCCATATCTTTCATTTCAAAGTTTTGAGAAAAAGTCCTTGGTTTCCCGTAATAAGCCAAGGTCACTACTTTCTATTAGGACATCATCGACATATAGGACCAGAAATGCGAACTTACTCCCACTGATCTTCAGGTATATACATTGATCAACTATGTTTTCAGTGAACCCAAAGGTGGTAATGGTATCATGAAACTTAAGGTACCATTGTCGAGAAGATTGCTTTAATCCATATATCGACTTCTTTAACAAACAGACCTTATTTTCCTTTCCATCTATATTGAAGCCTTCTGGCTGAGCCATATAGACTTCTTCTTCTAAACTTCCATTCAGAAATGCCGTTTCACATCCATTTGATGTAAATCTAGGTCAAAATGATCTACTAACTCCATGATTATACGAACATAATCCTTCTTAGAAACTAGAGAGAATGTCTCATCATAATCGGTGCCCTCTTGTTGATAGAATCTTTTATCCACAAGTCTAGCTTTATGTCGTTCAATTTTACCAAGACAGTCGCGTTTGGTCTTATAGACCCACTTACAACCGACTTTCTTATGTTCTTCTGGTAAATCGACTCCCAAACCTGATTTGTGGCCATAGATTATCTCTTCAATCATGGCATCCATCCATTTTTCAGGATCTTTGCTTTTCATGGCTTGTGAATACGTAGCCGGATCTTTCGCCAATCCATTCTTAAATTCACATTCTTGCAAATACAAAATGAAATCATCTGAAATAGCTGGTCTTCTTTGTCTTATAGACCTTCTTAATGCTATCTTAGGTGTTGCATTTGTATTCGGTTCACTGACAATTGTATCATGATGGAGTGCGTGGTCATTGATAATTGGTTCTATGCTATTGGATGGGCCAACGTCGTTAGGTAGAATAGTGTCAATCGAGATCCCAGACACGAGAATTGGTATATGTGCGCGAATCTCTCTAATGGCCACTGACTATATCACTCCCACTGATTTCGCCATTCTCAATGAATTTGGCATTACCGATTTCTACAATTCTGGTACTATGATTAGGACAATAAAATCTGTAACCTTTGATCTTTCTGGGTACCCGATGAAGAACCCACTTATTGTTTTTGTATCGAGTTTCCAGTCATGTGGATTATAAATGCGTGCTTCTATTGGACATCCACAAACGTGTAAATATTTCAAATTGGGTTTCCATCCTTTCCACAACTCAAATGGTGTTTTAGGAACAACCTTACTGGGAACCCGGTTCATGACATAGACAGCAGTCATGAGAGCATGCATCCACAATGATATGGGTAAATTAGAGTTACTTAACATACTCCTAACCATTTCTAAAAGTGTACGATTACGTCTCTCAACAACACCATTCATCCATGGCGAACTAGGCATTGTGTACTGAGGTACTATTCCTAATTTTTCAAGAAGTTTAGCAAAAGGACCAGGACGTTGTCCTGACTCATCATATTTACCATAAAATTCACCACCTCTATCAGACTTAATGATTTTTACCTTTTTACCTAATTGTCTCTCAACCTCTGTTATGTAGGATTCTACTGCATTCACAGTTTGAGATTTGTCATGCAAAAGGTAAAGATAACAATAACGTGAATAATCATCAATAAAGGTGATAAAGTATTTTTCTCCACTAAATGAAGAATAATCGAAAGGTCCACATATGTCTGTATGTATAATTTCAAGCAGTTCAGTACTTCTTGTGGCTCCTTTCTTGGTGTGTTTAGTTTGCTTACTTTTAATGCAATCTACATAAACCTCAAAGTCAGTGAAGTCGAGACTCGAAAGAATATCTTGTTTTACTAATAATTTTACTCTTTCTTTGGATATATGACAAAGCCTCTTATGCCACAAAAGGCAGAACTTTCACTTGACCTTTTACGTTTCAAATTCACTTTAGGATGCAAGGTTACTAGGGATTCAGAAAAGAAATTATCAAGAATAATTTGATATAAACTATTAATTAAAATTCCTGAACCAACTAAGTTAAAATTCTTAAACAAACTGAAAGGTCCATCACCAGTAGATGAATGAAAGACATCAAGATCAATTTTAGACAAGGAAAATCAAATTAAGAGAAATGGAAGGAACATAAAGAGTATTCTCTAAATCTAAGTGAAAACCAGTACTTAAAACTAAACAAAAAGTTCCAATGACTTCTACTGGTGCTTTCATCCTATATTCCCAATATAGAGGTAAGATTCATTTGATTTTATGTTTCGGGTTGTAAGGTATCCCTGCATCGAGTTTGAAACGTGAACATTAGATCTAGAATCAATCCGCCATGTATTATAAGGCGCTTCTACAAAGTTAGATTTGAAACATACAAAAGCCAAAGGCTTACTCTTCTTTTCGAACCATTCTTTGCACTTTACACAATCCTTCTGAATGTGCCCATTCTTTTTGCAAAAATGGCAGTTATCATTCTTCTTATCTTTCTTTGGTGTAGATTGACTGGACTGGTTGGAAGAGTTATTCTTATCGAAGGGACCCTTTTTATTGTCCTTCTAATGTTTCTTTCCGAATTTCTTCTTCCCATTCCCATGCATGTAGTTTGCATTCGGTACGTGGCTGCTTTGCTGCTTAATTCTGGCCTCTTCTTGAACCAGCTTATTGGTCAATTGATTCACATTTCACGTTTCTGTAATCATGTTATAATGAATCCGAAAAGGACCACACTGTTGAGGCAAAGAGTTGAGGATAAATTGGACCAGGAATGGATCCTCTACTTTCATGCCCAGTTTAGCCAATTTTACATCCAAGTTAGCCATGTCAATTACATGTTACTGCATGGTTTTAATACCATCATAACGGGCAGTTGTGAGTTCAGCCATAAGTTTCCCGGCAATAGCCTTGTCACCAGGCTTAAAGCGTTCAGTGATTATCTGTAAGTACCCCTTAGCGGTTAAGGTACCACTTTCAAGAATTGAAGACTTAATATTGGATGTTGTTGTGAGACGTAGGAACTTCAAGCACAACTTATTGGCTTTAGTCCAAGCATTATGGGCCAATTTCTCTTCAGCTGTGGACTCAGCCGTAAGGTCAGTTGGCTTATCCACACTCAAGCCCGAGTCTATCTCAAGTACACCCAAATAAAACTCTACATGCTCTTTCCACTCATTATAGTTAGTTCCATGTAGTTCGGGAACAAAGTTGATAAAGGAGTTAAGCCGTGCTGGTTGAGAAACTGCAGTACATGGATTCAGCTTATAATCATTAAATTTTTGAGGCAATAAAGAAAAATAACATACATGACTAAGATTTGAATGTACATGAATGATTTACTTCCTACAATTAAATAAGTATATTATCTGTGGATATCCTATACATGCTTAATCACATAAATAAATCATCTACTTAATGGCCATATTCTTCTTATGATGCATGGTCTACCTGTGGGTATACCATTATGCTAAGAATTAAACCAATCATTAATATTACTTAGTCTGATATCCAAAACGTACTTTGAATCTACTTTGGCAGATTGCAAACAATGATATGAATGTCATATTTGTGTGATTTAACATCCAAGACATGCTTTTGAATCTATTGTTGTAGATTTCAAACTTTAATATGAATCTTTCTTAATTATGAAATACAATCTCTACACAAGTATCAAATATTTATAAAAAGAAAGCGATTAAATAATCGGTGCAGAAGAGAAAACCGCGATCGCGGATCAATGTTCACGGAAGAAAGTCAGAACCACAAACAAGGACCGCGGAAATCACCCGCGACTGCGGGTCCGATAAATTGGCCACGTCTGCAGAGACGTAAGCCGCGACCGCGGAAATTCACCCGCAACCGCGGTCGCGTTTTCGGCTGACCTAAAATCCGCAGAACGCAATGGCCGCCACAAACACTTTTCCTCTTCCTCTCCTCTCGCACAAAGGCTCCCTTACAAAATCAAGAACACTCACACCATTCTTCCTACCCTAATTTCCGAAATAAAACTTAATTTCCGTAAAAAGAGCCCTAATTTTCACAAAGAAGCCATAATTTTTGGAAAATGCCCTAACTTTCTGAAGAACCCTAATTTCCAGAACCACAAACCGTGACCGCGGATATTCACCAGCGACCGCGGGATCACTAAATTGTCTGCGTCTGAGTAAGAACCCTAATTTACGAAAAGGCCATTAATTTTCGAAATAGCAGAGAAATCAGGATGGTGATGCGATCATGAACTGTGAGGAAAATGATAATTTGCAGGAAAAAACACAAGAAGGCGAGATTCAACCGCGGCCGCGGAAATTCACCCGCGACCGCGGTTTGCAAGAACCCTAATATGCGAGAACCCCTAATATTCGAAAACCGATGAATATGCAATATATGTTTATAAGCACAGAATCACACACAATTTTAACATGCTGGAATGATTAAACCAAATTAAATTCAACCAGTATGCAAGAATCGAACAAGTTTAAAGCCGAAACAATGATACTAGCATGATTCTTCGGTAATACGAACGAAAAAGACGATCTTTAACCCGAGGCGACTGATACCACATGTAAACTTAAATCAATCTATATAATAATAGTAGGATCTTCGATCATGATTTTAGTTACGTAAACATACCGGTAGACATCGTGATTGAGAGGACGATGAGATCCGATTGATCTCAGTACACCGAGCTTATGGAAATCGCCTTCTCTCTCTTGGCCTCTTTCTTCTCTACGTAAAACTCTTAGGAGTTATAGAGAACGTAATATTGTTATGCCCTATTGATGATTAATGGGTCACTTAAATAGGCAGAGAAAGGGGCCAAAATCCTGTAAAGATATATTTTAACCTATCATCAAAGTTATTAAATAATAAATATATCTTCAGTTTAATAGAAGATTATATCTTCTTTCTTTATCCTTATTTTATCAAATCAGCATGTTACATAAATAAACCTAATAATATATGAGCCACGTAGTGTGATCTTATGAATATCTTACATTTTACCGCTTGGCACCGACAAGTTCGAATGATGCTCGGAGCTTGCATGAACATCAGATTCAAAGGCCAATGGCCGATGGTTGGAACTTAAAATGTTGGATTATATGTGATAGAATGGTGGCATGCTGGATCATCAGCTTTATGACACCATATCAAATGAATTCTTTCATATATACCTCCACATCTCGCGATCTATAGCTAGAAGTTCTTGAATGCTTTAATGAGTCAAACGCACCGATGACATATCAACTCGAATAAAAAAGTCGCCAAAATGACTCAGGGAGGTTCTTTCTTGACCGTCTACGGAAACAAATTGAAGAGATGTTAAGACAATTTATAGACTATGTGTGGAATTCTAACATGTATCTCTGGTATTCTTGCGAAGTGCACTTGCCAGATTACAAGTCGTATTCAAGATCTGAAAAATGAAGATAAACTAACTCAATTCCTTATTAATCTCAGTAGTGCATTTGACTCGCTCAAGATTCGGATCATTTCTGGACCCACTTCCAACACTTAACAAAGCTTATTAGCTTTCCAGGTAGAAAAGCAAAAGCAGATTACCACTACTATGATAGATCCATTGCTTTCTTTACTAGTCTCTTCGTATTAGACTATGCTTATTCTGGAGGTTCATCTAATTTCAGCGGTGTTTTTTAGAAAGGACACAAGAAACAACATAGACATTATAATGTTTGCAAATCATGCCCTTCAAGAAGATGATTGGATATAGAATCAGTGGCTACTGACCTAATATCAAACCTTTGAAAAAATCAACCTGTAAAGACCTATACAAACTTGTTCCGAGTAACCTCGGTCTGGAATAGCCGTGTTAGATGAGAAATTATCCATTTCTAATGTACTATATTTATTACTAGTATTTTGTGTTATATTGATATTTATAACATTATAAACAATTATTTTTCAATAAAAAAACCTTATAATATTGATAAAGGATAGTTTTTTTTTAAAGGAAACATAAGTTTAAACTAGACCGAGTTCTGCAAGGATAATGATGTTTTGAGGGAAATTCCAAAGATAAATCACACTAGAAAGCACACTAATGAAAAGACAGGCTGCCAAATGAGACATTATTATCAGACTCACATACAGAGGAAAAGGAAACTTCATTGAAGGAATTACAGAAAGAGATGATATCTTGAACGAATTGGGAATTATATATGAAGGTGTGGTCACATGATGCTTTAGTCTATTCATTAAGGTCAAGCTGTCTGATTCAACAATAATTTGTCCGGTATCACCATTGAGCAACAACCTGTAGACCCCAATTAAAATAAAAGGTTTCAACAATGGTTACCGATTCAAAGGCTGGAACACGTTTGTTCGTCACCATCCTTTTAGATGAATCTAAACTCCAAGTAACAACAGGTATCACACAAAACCAATCAAGTTTAACTTTTAAGGTACTTTGAAAGTAGAACTAGACCGGTTTAGCATCCATTTCATGCTTATTTAAGTTCAGTCTAACCTAAGTTTCTATTATCACTTAGATCTCCACAAGAACAAGCAAGTTAATTTGTCTTTAGTTAATTCTAGGTAATTTCAACAATAACAATCCCATTTCCATGCTCATTTCATGTCCAATTGAATCTATATGTGTCTCCTTTCAGATTCAACCTAGTAGAGTCTAGGTTGAGTCTTGACTGATTATACTGATTATATTAATTACAATTAGAACCCTGTAACCAAATCAAACAAGAAATCCATGCTATGAAAGACAAATGCAAGATACAGATCTACTAATTCATTGTTAAATTTCCCCAATCCCTGATAAAAGAGGATTAAGCTAGCATGCTTGGAGATTAAATCAATAAATTCACAAAAAAAAGAAATCATTCAAATGGATTAAAAGTAGAGAGAGTGCTTACTTGAATCCCAAAACAACTTCAAATCTCCAAAGAGATCTCCAAAAACACCTATGTAAGTTATTTTCATGCACTCTTGATATATTGACATGTATGTACAAGGACGCTCTAGTAAATATATCAACTTTAGAGTGTCAGGCAATACAAGGTGTTTAGGTTTTTTTTGCAAAGAAGTGCTTCTAATATCTTTTCAACATTATGGTCACGGATTCGATATGGTATCACAACTTATGGAGCTGAACTGATATTGTGTCTTCTTGAAATCTCACAAAAGTCATTCAAAATATGAAAAACAAAGACAAATTAATTCGTTTCCTTATCAATCTTAGTAGTAGAGTTGACTCGCTCAAGAGTCAAATCATATTTATGGATTCACTTCGAACTCTTAACAAAGCTTGTTAGCTAGTGCTGCAAGTGGAAAAGAAAAACCAGACTACCACTACTATGATAGATCCTACTACTTTCTATGCTTCTTATCTTCGTGTTGTGAACTACGCTGACCATGGAAGTTCACCTAGACACTATCGAATTTGAAATCTGGATGGACATTTGTTTGAATAATGCTTTGAAGTAATCGGATATCCGCACTAGTACAAGTAAAAGAAAGAAAAGAGACCTCCTGAAGTTGCTGCAAATGTGATGATTGATACTCGTATGGAGATTAAGGATCGCACTGATAGCAACATATTTGCAAATCTTGATCCAGGATTCCTTTAAGCAATGTACAAGAAGATGATGCAGGTTGTTAATGGATCATATTCCATGACTCCATCTCAAGCAGTTTCAGGCATAACCTATGCAAATCTTGCCTTTCGAGAAGATGATTAGGTATTAGATTTAGAGGCTACATACTATGTGTGTGCTCAAGTCGACGTTATGAGTAATTTCAAACCTCTAAAGCTATTAGTAAATAAAGATTAGTCAAAGATATCTTCCCCTTATTGTAACTAAAGATTAATCAAAGATATCTTACCCTAGTCAAATATATCATTTCCTTATTCTCAGGATTAGATTACGGTCAGCAATAATAATCAATCAAGTCCTGATTCACTAATATGGTATTAGAGCAGTTCGATCCTGGTATAGCCTTCTAGGCTTTGACCAAACCTAATACACAATTTTTTTCTTCACCCACACTTGTTGTTGCTGTAGTGATCCTCACCAACATAGCCACATCTATCAAAAATGTTTGCTTTGTTCATGCTTCCGCTACAAAATATCTACCTTAACCAAGGTTGCTACATCCCGGCTTCTACCAAAACCAAGTTCGGCACATCCCGACTTTAGCCTAAACACGATCCGACAAACACTCTACCCTCCTCCATCTTGAATGATTCAATCTCCACCACTCCCAATCCTCATGATGCAAACTCACCCTGGAACCACTCTGGTTCAAACACTTCTGTAGACTATCGCCTTGCTCCACCCAAACCTTTTCTCGGTAAAATGGTGCAATATCAAGGTCCACGTCATGTCTCGTTGTTACAAGTTCAAACAACAACACCCTTCAGTTCCACTACCAACGTTTAACAAGACTGCAACGCCAACTACTCAGCCACATGTTCATACTGTGTCAACCAGTTCGTCTTCACAACCCTTCCTCGTTGACAGCGGTGCAACTCATCACGTGACTTATGATCTCAACAACCTTTCCTTGCACCACTCCTATGATGGTCCAGACTCGTTGTATATGGGACCTTCAAACATGGGAGACGAAGGTTCAGGGGCCTTGTGTCCAGGGCGCTATCTTTGGCCCAATCCTCCACCCCCAACAAAACCTATGCATCAACCTCGTTTCCGCAACCTAATGAACAAGCTACAACTTTCCTTCGTACCGTTTAGCTTGCGGGGGTGTATTAGTAAATAAAGATTAGTCAAAGATAACTTTCCGTTATTGTAAATAAAGATTAGTCAAAGATATCCTTCCCTAGTCAAAGATATCGTTTCCTTATTCTCAGGATTAGATTACAGTCAGTTATGACAAATCCTTTGTATATATATTCCCTTCCTTTAGCAATAATAATCAATCAAGTCTTGATTCACTAATAAAAGGAACCTATCCTATAATGACCAATTCATACATGATATGAGTAATCTCATAGAACAATGGTGTTAAATGAGAAATTATCCATTTATGATGTGCTATATTTTTAATTAGTATTTTGTATTATACATTAGCATTTGAAACCTTGTTAATACTTATTTTTCAATTAAAATATTAATAAAATATAAGTTGTAATATTGATAAAAGATAGAGAGAAATAAAATTAATTTTGCTAAAAAAAATAGAACACTACAACCCAAAGACCAAATCAGACTTAATCATAGCGACCTGGTAGAAATCTCTATGCTCTAATCTAAAAATATGATGGACTCTAATCGGGTTCTAGGCAAGATAAAATTAAGCCTATTTTTTATCTTTATTTTATAAATATATTTTCCAAAATTCCTCCCTCTTTGCTTCAAAAATTTGCAATTTTACCACCACTTTCACCAAAACAGTTAATGCCTAGGCCACGCCTATGCTCATGCATAACCGGCTTGTAACTAGGCCTCTCCTTCACCACCTAGTTTCAACGTAGTGTTTTTTAGAACAATGGTTGGACCAGATTGGAATAGTATGTTTTAATCCATTTGCTCAACTATAATTATGAATGCGAGTTTAAAATGATAATACATGCCTCATCACATGCTCCATAATTTCTATTTGAATAACGACTTCGTCAATCTAATTGGAAGAACCTTTGATTTATTTATGATTAAATATATAATTATTTTCTTCTAGGAAATATAATAGTAGTTTCCTTTTGTAATAAAAAACTAGAATATTAAGAAACAAAACCGTATAACGCAAATATAGATAAGTGTGCACGTCCATAACCAAAGATGCTAGCTAGTCGAATATAAATTCTAACCAGTCTATAAAACGTTCTCGTATAAATTATGTCACAAGTCCCTAATCTTTTTTCATTATTCAGTTATAATCCCCAAGTTTTAAAACGTTCTTGTTTAATTCCAAATCTTTTTCCAGCGCCAATGATAGTCCTCAACGTTTAAAACATTTCAAGTATGATCCCTAACTTTTCTAAAAATTGTTTAATTTTAGTCCTTAAAACAATATATTATTGTTTATATTGTATTTATATACTATTCTGTTTATTCATTTGTATAAAACGAAAAAATGATTTAAAAAAAATTATACAACTAAAAAAATTGTAGAGTGTGAATAAAATACCTACTTTTCAAATACAAGAAAAGGATTTTTTTTTAAAACCCCAAAATCTCATTCATAAGGGAAAAATAGAAAAAAATACTTTTTAAATACTATTTAATTATTGATATTTAAAATTAGTAAATAATAGTTTTTATAATAATTTAAAACATAAAGAGAATATTTTCAAATACATTATATATAATTTCAAATTCATAGCTAATATTTTATTTTATAGGATGAAAAATGTAAATTAATTTTAAAAACATTGTTTCCATTTGAAATACATAGTTGATATTTTATTTTATATAATGAAAAAATAAAAATTGTAAATGTAATTAAAAAAATTATTTCCTTTTCCAATATATAAATTTTTTTAACATAACAAAATGAAAATAAAAATTTAGAAAAAATAGAAAATAAGAAAAGATTAAGGATTAGACTAGAATATTTTTTTAAAGGTTATGGATTATAATTAAATAACAAAAATTTGGGACTTGTGACATAATTTACCCATATAACTACCAAAATAATAATTAAGAAAAAGTCAAGTGACCTCCAATTTATTTTATTTCTTCAAACTGATATCCTCTCATTAATCACGAATTACATAGAAATAACCTCTTAACTTTTAGTTGGTAATATTCTGCAGGGGAAATAATTTCGACCACAATAGAAAGAAGAAAACATTTCTTAAAAGAAAAAGATAAGAAAGGGAAGACAGTACTTCATTACACAGTAGAAGAAGAGAGAGGTCCCATTGTGGAGATACTGTTAAAGGCAGACAACACCATCGCTTACTTACATGATAATGATGGAATGACACCTCTGCATATAGCTGCTAGCAGGGGATTTCTTGAGATAATCCTCGTGATCTTGAAGTTTTGTCCACAGTCAATTAAAATCCGTGAAAAAATTCGTGGTCAGACAGTTCTTCATGTTTTAAAAATGGATGTGCATACCTTGGATAAATGCCTAAAGAACACAAGAATGAGGGAGCTCATCAATCAAGTTGACAATGATGGAAACACGCCATTGCATTTGGCTTTAATGAATTCGGATTTAGCCACTGCTGATAAGCTTCTGCTAGTGGATGGCATCAATTGGAGGCTGAGTAATAAACTAGGCTATAGTCCTTTGGATTTGTGCATTTCCGATGATCAAATTCGCTTAAAGTTGGTATGCCCTACCCTTTTCGCATTTTATCATACAAATTATTATGTGTAGTATATATTAAATTGTTTATATTTTCATATGTAATAGAGGTGTCTAGCCGAAGAATGCAAGGCTCAAGAGGCGCTGAAAATGGATGTATTCTTTAACAAGAACGTGGTCCTTGTTCACGAAATCTTGGATCACTATAACTGGGACGAATGTTTAGATTTCAGAGGCCCACAAGGAGACAGCATCTTTCACATAGCAGCCAGAGACGGGAATTTGAATATCTTAAACCGGGTTCACGAGTCTGACTCTGCTCGTGCTTTACTGCTCTCAGGACAGAACTCTAAAGGGGAGACCCCGCTCCATCTAGCTGCTGAATATGGCCATCTGAAAGTAGTACAATTTATCTTATCATTGACCAACTCGGAATGTAATGAGACAATTCCTTGCACTTTTCTGACCATTAACATCAATCCTATTGGTGATCAAGTAAAGCCATGGAAGATTAAGTCAGCCAATGGAGACACACCCACTCACAAAGCCATTAGAAACCGATACGCCAAGGTCGCATTGCTTCTACTACAACACGATCCAAGGTTGATTATTGTTAATAACGACGCAAAGGAAAGTTTGCTGTATCTTGCAGCCGACAATAACTGTTATATGGTTATTGTAGCCATATTAAAGAAAATTAGAGTTCACTGTAACTCAATCACAAGTGGGAGATGTGGAGAGAACTTTTTTCATGCCGCCGCAAGATGTCCAAGTAAGCCTCCTTGCATTGTCTCCTGTTGCAGTAACTTACATGTGCATGCACCATGTCAGTATATGATCAGTTTGAATAATATCCCACAGGAAATTGGAAGATAAAAACCTAGTATAGATTACTCCTTTTATACCTAATTGATTTTAAGATGGAACTCATTGAGGTTGTATGCATAACTCCATGTAATTGACATGCTATACAAGCCTAGTATATAAGTCCCATGATTATTCCTCCTATAGCCAATTGATCATAGAATGAAAATTCATTGAACTTGTTTATGATTCTGGACTGTGCTCACATGCTCATACGTGTATAGGAGACATAGCCCTTCATTTGACAGTATATTGTCTTTAAACTTTTAGTTAGAAGTAAAATATGCATTACTATCCCATCCATGTTTCTTTACAACACACATTCTTCCTTTTTGACAAGAGAAGAAAGTACAAATCTTGTTGACGTATTTAACAATATCCAAAGTATAACATATGTAGGATACTACGGCAATCTTTACGCGAGCTTGGTAAAACTACACCCGAGCCTAATTCAAAAAGTAGATGACAGTGGCAAGACTCCATTACATTATGCCATACAAGCAGGGAATTACGTGACAGCACAATGGTTGCTTAACCAAGACAAGACAGCAGCATTTGTGTATGATAGTGAAGGCTTTACCCCACTCCTTAGAGCTGCTGTTTTAGGCAAGAGTAGATGTATGCGGCAGATACTGACTTTGTGTCCACAGTCTGCAAAGCTTCGAGATCTTAGATGCAACAAAACTGTGCTTCACCTCGCAAAGATGCCCCTTCTATTTTATCAAATTTGCATGAGACATTACGTGCTTAAGCAAATAGTAAATGAAACTGATAAAGATGGAAATACTGCATTGCATTGTGCCATTCTTGATGGAGATGTAGACAAGGCTTTAGTCCTACTTGAAACACAAGGTATTAATTGGTCGATTAGAAACAATCAGCAAAAGACACCTTCGGATTTATGTAAGCAGCTTAGTGTCGCCGGCGAAACAAAACAGGTATATGATTAGTTACTGCACAACTTCCATTATTTTCTCTTACTTTTACGTACATGTAGATCCAATGATACAACTAAAACCTAAGTCATAGGAAAGGTACGCATAATATTTTGCTCGAATATATTTAAGGGTTATTTTTTCAAATAAGATACTAAATGACATTAATAATACATAAATACAAATTAATATTAAATGATTTTAGGGAGTAATTTTCATTTCCTTCCTCGCCTTGTGCACGTTGAATTTTTTCAACACCTTTTCAATATATCGGTCTTGGGATAACAACAACACTTTTTTCTATCTAGAACGAGTGATCTTTATCCCGAGAATATGTCTTGTCGGCCACAATTCTTTCACGGCAAAGCTCTTTCTTAATTTTTTCTTGAAGGAATTTATCTTTTTTTGGCTGTGGCCTACAATCAACATATCATCAACGTAAAACAAGAGTCCGGGGAAGTTGCCACTTGTATACCTGTTCATGAATGCAAAGTGGTTATTCATTGTTTTCTTTTCATTATGGTCCTCCATAAAGGAGTCAAACTTCTTATACCATTGTTGTTCGTGACTTGCTTCAAGTTGTAAAGACTCTTCTTTACTAGATTCTCTATGTCATGGACCCTTGCAGCCTTATGGTTGCTCTATGTAAATCTATTCCTTGAAGTCACCATGGCTGTCTTGATGTCAAGTGACTCAATCTGCAGGTCTAAGGTTACTATTAGACCAAGTATGACTCGAGTAGAGGACACATTCACCACTAGAGAGAATAACTCTTCAAATTCGACACCTTCCTCTAGCTGAATTCCTTGACAACCAGTTGGGTGTTTTTCTCCTCAGACTTTGTCTTGTACACCCATCCGTTGTTCAAGGTTCTCCTCCCTTTTTGCAGCTCTACCAACTTTTATGTGTTATAATCATCCAAGGATTGCATCTCACTCATCTTGCATGGATTTGATGAACTCATCCTTGTGAATGTCGTCCATGTCTTTGTTATAGCTCTAGGGCCCCCCTCATCCACGAGGCTCACATACTCAGCTCGAGTATATCTGCCAGACGGTTTCTTATTTTTGTAAGATTGTCTTAGACCAGGCTCTCGAAGAGTGTCCAACTCGTCTTTAGACCATAATTGCGCCTCTTCATTGTCCTCTTGATCATTCAGACCGGGAATAGGGGCATCGTCTTCATTATTGTCATGACCATCTACTTTTTCTGATTTGCCAAGCCGTTCTTGGGAAGGATAAGAGTCCATGCTGGATGTTTTTGATATTCTGGTGCTCCAAGAACAAAAAGTCTCTACTTTTGACAACCATTCTGGTGATAGAGTCCCAAATGTGATAGCCGAGCTCATCTGTGGGTGAGCCATAGATACACTTCTTGGTCTTCGAATCCAGTTTGACTTGTGTTTTCCTTGTGAATGTGAAAGAATTCCCTACACCCAAACACCTTTAAGTGATCATATGAGACCTTCTTACCTAACTTGACCTCCTTTAGGA